>NW_026732887.1:350000-433763 GCF_028476545.2 Physella acuta | reverse complement strand
AGACCCCCTCCCCCTAAAATGATGTCACACCTCAGCCTACAACCCCCCCCCCCCCCTCAAAATTGCAGTTGAATTTTTCTTAAAACATCGATATTTTTTCCAAAATCTTGTCTGAACTCTCTCAACTTGGAGTATTTTAATCACTTCCTATTTACAATTTATTAAAACAGTTTTCTAAAACGCTAAACAAAGACTGAACTCGTTTTCTAAAATTTCTTTTTTATTATGCGAAAGTGTGACGTCACACCATCTGAACACCCCCCTTCCCCTTCATCACACCACGGTCACAAAATTACGGACACTCCCCCCCCCCCCCCTTATGAGTGTGACGTCATGTATGAACGACCCTTAAACCTACTCTTAACCGTAATACCAATACGAAAAAAAAAGTATTCCTTAGGTGAAAACAGAAAAAAATTTATTGATATTGCTTTTTACGATTTTTTATGACACACCTCCCCCCTCCCACCCCAACCCTTGTCCGCTTGTACAGTCTACAGATGTCATCAAGCGGGTAATAAAACAACAATGTATTGATTTACTCGCGGTATTTTCATCGATCCGTTCATTAAACATAATTTTATTGCATCAAGCAGACGAAAAACCAGCTTCTGTTCCGTAGTTTAAAAAAACACACACAACAGCCCACGAATTCCGCGAGCCGGCAAGTGAACGACTGACCCGCTACAGCCCAACACAGCCCCCCGTGCTCGCGTCAGACTTTTTCTCTCGCCGTGTGTAACCATTCACCTCGGCCCATCAACAAACCGTTGGCCAGATTTCGCTCGCTCTTATTTGTGTTGTTTACATGAGTTATGTCTAATATCGCCCAGCCGGTGTGTGCTTAGACTAGCGATAACACGTATGACTTCGTATCACACAGTGAGAGACGGACTAACACGGGAAGTTACTGATAGAAATGTGTCGAGTTCTCGTTATCTTATTCATGAATAGGTTCAGGTGAAAAGAAAAAAAAGTTAAAAAATAAAAATCACGTTAAATATCGCGTAAGTGTTGTTTTATGGAACTAACGGATATAAACAAATAATTTCTATGAATTTAAATACTATTTTATTCGGCGTTGAGTTCACTCAAGATACGATTTATATCAATGAAGATACTACGCTTCAAGTATGGAAACACGTTTGTGCTAATTTTCATAATTCTCGTGCTGCTGACGGCGGTGAATCAGTACTATGACCTCCACGGAATATTATCCGACTCTGTAATCTTCGTCTACTTAGGTCGGATATTTTTCTCAGTGACAGGTAGAGTAAATCAGTTGCATTCATTAGCTCGTCATTCAAAGAAATCTAAGTGGGTAGCTTAACACTAATAATATTTACATTTACGGTTATCAGAGCTAGGAATAAGGCATACACAAGTATAGCGTTAATAATTTATATCATTTTGTATTATAAGGAGGAGAGTTGGTAGCTCGATATAATTTATACAAAACCAGTGGCGTAGTAAGGATTTTGTGATGTAAGGAATTTTCAAATAAAAATAAAATAAATGTTTACATTTATATATATATATATATATATATATATATATATATATATATATATATACAGTCAGATACATGCGTGTATATATATATATATATATATATATATATATATATATATATATATATATATATATATATATATATATTTAAATAAGTTATCTTCACCTCTATGTTGCAATAAAACTGTAATAACATTCATCATTGTGGCTATGCTTGCAGTTTACCTGCACTTAACTCTATAGTGTTGCTAGCTTGAATTGGGAAGGTTTTTTTAAAAAAAAAAAAACTTTAAAGAAGCACCTTTTCACACACCTACGTAATGCCTGCTGTGTTTACTTCAAGAAGTATTCAGTGCGTGTCGTTCAACGTAAAAGAAAATATTTTATTCTGTATTCGTTGAATTGGTACCAACACGGGCTTAGTTCTTTTGAGATATACATCTTATGGTTGGATACAAAGAGGGCATATAAATGGCAGAAGAAATGGCAGAAAGGTTTGATATGTTCAGCATTTGGGTAGGGGGGGGGGATCTCGCCGGGTGGTTTCTTCGCTCCACAGATTCTCTTTATAAACGAAACTTTTCAAACCATCTTCATCCCCACCCTCTTGCTACGGACGACTGCATTATAAGTTCGCGTAAACTTGAATTCTCTGTTTGCATCCATCCTTGACCATATCGTGCCCTTCAACTTTATGCCACAGGGAGCCCACAGTTAAATACGCCACGTGATACTCCCCACTGACTGCAATACGATATTCACACGCAAACAAAATTAAAACATCACCCCCCCCCCTACAGACAGACGTCATCACCCAACTATTGCCACACAACAAACTACCCAACCATTACCACACCACAAACTACCCAACCATTAACATACCACAAACTACCAAACCAATTACCCCTCCACAAAAGACCCAGCCATTGCTACATTACAACCTACCAAACCATTGACACACTACAAACTACCAAACCATTACCACACCACAAACCACCCAACCATTACTACACCACAAACTACCCAACCATTACCACACCACAAACTACTAAACCATTACCAAAAACTACCTCAAACATTACCACATCACAAACTACTAAACCATTACCACACCTCAAACTACCACACGATATATATATATATATATATATATATATATATATATATATATATATATATATATATATATATATATATATATATATATATATATATATGCGTGTGTGTGTGTGTGTATGTATGTATATCCGCTTTCGCCAAAACTACACTGCAGTTTGATGTAAAAAAACATGTGGTTGTTTGTGCACACGATTAGCGTTGTAGCAAAATACGAACTGGATGTGCACCTTTATCATTCATCAAGTGCTTATGTAGTTTTCTTGTCAGCATGCTAGATATACGTTACATCTTTAGAGCCCGCTACGGACCAATAATATTATACATTTATACACACACGTAAATTATGTACACACATAATTAACACGTCCATCATAATTACTCAACCATTGATCATGTCATCTGTAGCGAAGGGAAACCTGACCCAAATAATAGACCTACTTTCTCCATTGTCCTTTAATCTTACAGCAACATTACAGTATGGCATTTGTACATATTTTAACCTTTTTCTTTCTTCGGCATTTTGTTTATTCAGCGCGTTACTACTATCTTATACTTCTATGTGCATTGTTTTACTTTGTTTCACTGTAATATGGACTATTGTACTGATGAGGACTTGTATTTATCCCATTAGCTATCGCTAAATAGGTAACCTAGTAGCGACACACATACCGGGGGGGGGGGGCAAGGGGGTCAGCAAGTGTTTAGAATAATAAAACAGGATGTAAACTGTAATTTAACTTTTAGTAACAGAGGGTAGAATTGGAGAGGGGGCCAGGCGGATAAAGTTTATTTATATATAGGCTGTATATATATATATATATATATATATATATATATATATATATATATATATATATATATATATATATATAAACCTTTTTTCAAATTGTTTTTAAGCGTTTTTCTATTACACCGCAACGGTACTCCTGGCTAAAGGGATTTTCTATCAATGTTGTATAGTCACAGCTTAGGTCGATCGAATATTTAAGACTTGTCAAATCCTAACTGTAAAGCGGATGAGAATATTTGTCCATTGATTTTACTTTAGCAAGTCAAATGGTGATGTAAACATTGGTTTCAGTAGCGCTTGAGACACTTAGGGAATAGATTATGTGTTTTGTCCAAGGTGTTAAAGAGATGGGGGCAGTGTTTCCTCCAGGCATCTCTTCGGGAGGGGGTCATCTCCACCCCCCACCCGAACGAAATAGAAAATATATACTTTAAACACTGTCCGTCGTCCCCGCCACCCCCCCCCCCCCCCCCCCCGGAAAGTTTATTCTGCCTCCTAACCCGTACCTGAAAATTTCAAGTGCCTCCCCCCGGAGATAAAAGTCTGGAAGAAACACTGGATGTGGGGGTGAAGTGGGGGGGGGGGGGGGTTAAGGGGTATATTTGCGTAATGGGAAAAAGGTAAATTTTTTACCTTAATTACTTTCGAGCCACCTACTTATGTTATTTATGTTAAGTTTTTCCACGCTATAAGTAAAGGCAGGGATTGATTAAAAAAATGTTAAACGCGGCGCCTTAATTTTTGTTAATGTCACAAGTGTAAATAACAAACCTTCTTCGTGTAAAATGTATGAGCAGCTCGTCTGTCCACTTGATTGTATCGATACGGAGTTAATTATTTACCTTACAAGACATGGCCACAAGAACTACGGTACTGTATTTACACATAACCCAAGAAAAAGAGTTTTCAGTTATTTCAAAATACTCTAGAATAAAATAAAACTCTTCAATTCAATGTGCCCTAGAATAAAAACTCCTGTTCCAAATGTAATATGATTTAGAATAAAATAAACATAATAAATTAAATAAACAAATAAAAAATAAATATAATAAATAATAATAAATAAAATAAAATAAATGTCTTTTTGCAAATTAAATTTGCAAATAAAACTGCTGTTTTAAATTCAATGTGCTATAAAATGAATAAAATAATATCCCTGTTACAAATTCACATCAAACAAGCCTTAATGTTCAAATCAGTACGTTATTTATAGAAAAGAAAAGGTCCACATGTAAACATTACTTCTGTTTATCAGATCACATCATTCCAACACAGGCGGTACACAATGAAATTGGAGCCATGAAATAATGACCCTACCCTAGAGCTCAGCTAGCTCAAGTCGCGAGGGATAATTTATTACTTCTAGCATGCACGCATGCCGTGTTTAAAATCCGCGTTTGCTATCCATACATTCAAACTGTGACAGCTGTTTTATTAGAAGTCAATTAGGCACGACCTTATTTTTAACGCCTTGTTTGTCTCCAATATAGATCGATACACGCGAGAAATCCATCTAGTATCTGGTCGATTGTCTGACGTGTTGCACGAAAGAATGGCGCTCTGTCCTTTTGTGTTGTGGGGGATAGGCATAATGCCGACCACACATGTTTTTTTGTCTGCTGAAGATCAAAGAAATGTATTAATAATATACTTGATGTAGTGGCGGAGTAGTCGAATGGTATACGACTGTTAAGCTAAAAGTCACGAGTTCGAATCGGGTTCAAGTTCAAGTCAGTAGAAATACCCAGCTCTGATGAGTACCTAACTCACGTTAATTAAGGAAAGTAAAGGCGGCCGGGCATAGTGTTGACAACACCATCCCATTATATGCCGTTTCCACGGAAACATGTGGGTGAACCAGAGGCGTAGCGAGGGGGGGGGGCGGGGGGGGGGGGGGTGAAAGCTTGAGGGGGGGGTGCACATCGAACAAGTTTGTCCCCGGGCGCTGGGAAGGGTCGCTACGCCTCTGGGGTGAACTCTACTTGCCCCATCGATTGTCAGGTTCGAAATGGAGCTATCCTTATATATTGCCATACCCGATTAGAAAATCAAATATTTTTGCCATATCATCGGAAACATGTTTATTTAGAACTAGAGAAAAAACAAACTGCGTCACTAGATTTCACCACAAACCCACACAAACATTGCTACAGTAGAATAACTACAACTAGGATTTCAGTCAATGATAGGATCTAAAGTCTAAATACTTTGTGGAAGCCTGGGTTATTTTTTGTCCACGTCAAAACAACAGACTGATTTATATCAAGAGACAACTCTTGTGACGTGTATTGGTCCTGACATGCTGAGTGAACTCCCTTGTCGTTTCATGCACAGTGGGCTTCCTGATTGTGACATACAGAATGACCTTTGTCACGACATACAGAGTGACCTTTGTCACGACATACAGAGTGACCTTTTCATACAGAATGACCTGCCTTGTCTTGACGTGCACGGTGGCCTGTCAGATGTCGTGACAGCCTTGTCGAGACATGTAGATAGATGTCATTGATCGAGAAATATAGACTTACCTCCCCGTACCAAGTCCTGTACGGTGTTCTTTCCTATCATGACATTAATAGTGATCTCCCTTGTAAAACCTGATCAAGGCGAACGTATAGCTCACATCAGAGACAATCTCTACATTGTAAAAGCTTGAAATTGAATACCCTATTTTAAATCCGATTACTGTTTCCGTTGAACTAATGGATTAGTTGTTCGTTTGCCATCTTTAGTTTGCCTATAGGAAAAATAATGTAACCTCGTCTATACCACGGTGTCCCTGAGTACACTAAAGTCTGTTGAGTATTCGACTCTCGTTACGGAAAGTAAAGGCCAGTGTTTCTTCCACGCATCTCTTCGGGTGGGTGGGGGAGGTGATGGTGGATCCCCCGAAAAAGTCTACCCCCCCCCCCTCCGAACGAAATGGAATTTATATAGAAAATATATACTTTTAACAGTATCCAAAATCTGTCCCCCCCCCCCAAAAAAAAATAAAATAAACAAAAATGTTAGTGCCCCCCCCCCCCCCCCCCTTGAGAAAAAAAGTCTGGAAGAAACACTGGTAAAGGCGGTTGGGCATTGTGCTGACCACACCATCTCTTTACATGCTGGTACCAAGAAACATATGATCTCTAACTTCATCTGTCCTATTAGTATTGAAAGACGAACTTTACTTACTTACCTTTACCTATACAAACGTCACTAAACCTTAATCTCTTCATGGATTCAGGTGCGCTACTGATTGATTTACTGCCAGTTAGTTATGTCTTCCCTCTAACATGTTCTATATCGATCCTTGAACGTGCCTGAACAAGTTCAAGGAATATTAGCTTTATTTGGATCCACTTCTACAACAGGAACATATAGTATTACATTTTTGTATATAAAAATAAAAGTGGTTTTTATTAAGGCTTTGGTTAGACTCTGTGCGACATTGCGAATTAAAAAATGCGGTACAGAAGGGAATTACAAAGGAAACAAACGCGTGAAGTACAAGACTACTCAATAATGGGGTAACTAGCTGGGGTGTCAACTAATGTTGTCACTGAGGGTGTAGCCACTACCCCTTTCATCAATTTTGCATTTGTGGTTTGGTGTCGGCTATTTTATCATTTTAACTGGACAAAAAATTATTTTGATTGTTATATTTACGCTTTATCGATTTGGTGCCACCCCTTAAATGATGTCACCCGGTGCAGACCGAGCCCCCCCCCCCCCCCCCCCCACTTTGTGACGCTACTGCTACACAATAATTTTTGAGTTTCAACCATTAGAATACAAACGTTAAAAATGGATTGGTTTGTTAATTATCTGTTAGCTGAAATACTCAGACAATAGTCCTGAGCTACGGGCTGTAAGAAAAAACACGAATTGTAAATAAACGTAGTTTTATTTGATGTAAAAAATGGGTAATCAATATTTTAAAACTAAAACGCTTACTTGATTAGGCAAACCATCGTTTTAATTACAATTATCCGGTCTTCGTAATCAAGTTTTTTTTTTTGGTGTAAGTAGGTCTAGAACTTGAGTTTTTAATAGAAGTCTTGTATATTTTATGCGAAACTTTTATTCTCACTGTATTGTTTGATTGTTAGAACTCTACTGTTAAACTAAATCACTTATAACATTCTCTGACACTAATTAATGTAATTATCTTAAAATAGAGCTTCCAATACCTTTAAAAAATAATGATAGTAATTCACAGACATAATCAATAAATATTTTTTTTTCTTGTCCAACTTAAAATATTAAATATTGTTTTACAAAACTGAATAAGATTCTACTTATTCACTTAAAATCAATTTTTGTTCATTCTTTTTTCACTATCATAAGTTAAATTCGTATTAATGCCTTTAGTTAATTTTGAAATCAGAAATGTTCAAAAATATTTTTTTTTAAGTTTGTCAGTTTTTTTCCCCCGTTTTAATTCAACGAAATAAATTATATTTAAGTCATCATTTGTTTCTTTCTTAAAACGTTTTTTAAAAAGTTTAATTACGTAAACAATTTATGTTTCCCGGAAGTCCGCAAACCGAAGATGGCGGAAAACCAAAACTAGAACCAACAAGCAATAATAATTTTTTTTTTGAGTTTTCCGGTTGTAAAATGGTGGAGAAGCATCTGGATAAAAAAAGCGTGCCGGAGCTCGAGGATCTAGCCGCGGAGTGGCGGAAGTTGAGCTGTGCCGTGCGTGAGGTGGCAGAGAGATTAGATTACAAGCTCATCTGGCTGATCAGTTCGTTCGTTCTGGCCAGTATCTTGATGTTTGTTTATCTTCCGGGAGATATGGTCGGCGAACAAAACCCGCCGCCGGATAATCTGTCGTTAAAATTGGATGATTTGTTAGGAGATAATGGTATTAGAGGTAAGGAGGGAATGAAGGTTGGGGGGTGATTCAGGTGTGGTGGTGTTGGAGGTTGTTTTCTTCTTCGGGTGTGGTGGTGGGTGACTGTGGCAGGTGGTGGGGAAAGGTGCAGAGTTTCTTCCAGGCCTCTCCTCCCCCCCCACCCAAGAAAGTCTACCGCCCCCCCCCCCCTCGCCCCCCCCCCCCCCCCACCGCGAACGAAACGGAATTTATATAGAAAATATATACTTTTACCAGTGTCTCGCCGCCCCCGCCCCCCCCCCCGGAAAATGTTGACCGTTCCCACTCCCCCCCCCCCCCCCGAAGATATCAAGTGCCCTCCCGTAGACAAATGTCTGGAAGAAACACTGGGTAGCTGACTGGTTTAGGTGATGGGTTAGGTGACTGGTTTAGGTGTTGGGGTAGGTGACTGGTTTAGGTGTTGGTAGGTGGTTCAGGTGTTGGGGTAGGTGACTGGTTCAGGTGTTGGGGTAGGTGACTGGTTTAGGTGTTGGAGTAGGTGACTGGTTTAGGTGTTGGAGTAGGTGACTGGTTTAGGTGTTGGAGTAGGTGACTGGTTTAGGTGTTGGAGTAGGTGACTGGTTTAGGTTATGGAGTAGGTGACTGGTTTAGGTGTTGGGGAAGGTGACTGGTTTAGGTTATGGAGTAGGTGACTGGTTTAGGTGTTGGAGTAGGTGACTGGTTTAGGTGTTGGGGTAGGTGACTGGTTTAGGTGTTGGTAGGTGGTTTAGGTGATGGAGTAGGTGACTGGTTTAGGTGTTGGGGTAGGTGACTGGTTTAGGTGTTGGGGTAGGTGACTGGTTCAGGTGTTGGGGTAGGTGACTGGTTCAGGTGTTGGTAGGTGGTTTAGGTGATGGAGTAGGTGACTGGTTTAGGTGTTGGGGTAGGTGACTGGTTTAGGTGTTGGGGTAGGTGACTGGTTCAGGTGTTGGGGTAGGTAACTGGTTCAGGTGTTGAGGCCGTTCTAAAATGTAATTATTGAAGTGATTTCCTCCATCACAATTTTTAGTTTTTCGTCTTAACTTATTATGTGCAAATAAGGCCGCCTTTGTCCAACTAAGAACAAACCACAAGGCAGCTGTTGTTTTTTTTTTATTTTGGAGCCACATCTGCCTGAGGGTTAGAACTTGGGACTTACCGGTTAAGCAACCGACCAACTCGACATATGGCAGTTGTTTGATTGACGAGTTTTCTCCCCTTAATGTCTTGCTGTCCTCTCGCACTACCTAGCATACTATGACTTCGCTTACAGCTCCTAACACTACTATTTTTATACTAGCTACTATATCCACACGCTCTTCTTTCTACACACACACACACACACACAAACACACACACACACACGCGCGCGCATGCACGCACACAAACACACAAATTACTTAAAAACCACGGGAATTCGGTGTCAAATTAAACCTGAAAATTAACGGCACCCTAGAACCCAGTGATCCTCATCATCAGGAGGAGCCATCAAGGCATCGGTTTTCTCTCGATGTCTGTGTTCTGGCAATGGTGAGCAGTGTCTGTTGATTTAAGGCCGCCGTGATGGCTGTCATTAATTACGGCGGTAATGGTTTTTCTTAATTAATGTAGCAGGAGGGGGTGTTTACGACGGTGGTGTGCTGGGTTAATGAGTGGGTTTTGGGATTAGGTGGGCTGAAATGGCGTGAGTGTTAGGGTTATGGTTGAGGCATGGTTCTCCGTTAGTGTGATGTATGTAAGGGTTCTCTATCAGTAAAATGTGTGTGTAAGCTAGGGTTCTGTGTAAATTAGGGTTACCTTTGCGTGTGTGTGTGTGTGTGTGTTTCCCACGTTTTCTTTAATTTGCTTTCGTCTCTGTTTTTCCGATCAAATCTTGCGATCGAAATTTCTGGCACTTCCCAGTTAGCTAGCGCGCTGAAATTTTCAGGGAAGCTTTGTTTTGGATGACAATAGAATATTCAATTGTTATTATTACTAAATCGATCCATGGAAACATTTTATTGAGCATTTTAGACCGCTATATAATTGTAGTAAAAACGTGGGGAAAAAGGGACATCACCCAGTAACTGTAATTTGATGAAAACAAGGTTCGGTACTCTCCCTCTTTGCTTACTGAGTAGTGTTCACGCGGTGTTTGTGTACAAACAACCGTAACAACTGGTGGCCAGTATGGGGGAGACGATATGGTCGAGTGATTAGGCACACGATTGCTATCCCACTCGACACGGGTTCAAATCTATGTGTTCTAGTCAGTAACGTACTCACACAACGTGTTTTTTACGAGTTGTCTTCGTTTACCCAAAAAAAAGTGAAAAGATAAAATCGATAGCAAGATTTTAATGCAAACAAACAGACAAAGACTAAAAAGTAGAAAATAATAATCATTTAAAAAGTTTAAAAAAAACCCACGTTTTCTGATTGAACTAAAAAGTAGAAAATAAATGCTATACATCACAATAATGCAAGCGATCACTCTACTATAAGCGATCAAAAACGTGGGGCGCCGTGATTTTCTTACAGTTTCTAATACTGTTGACTCTCTACAAGCTCCCTAATAAAAGTCAATAGTATTATCAAATCAATAGTAATATAACTTTTACTTCGGCGCCCCACGTTTTTCATCGCTTATTGTACAGTGATCGCTTGCATTATTGTGATGTATAGCATTTATTTTCTACTTTTTAGTTCAATCAGAAAACGTGGGTTTTTTAAAACTTTTTTAATGATTATTATTTGTGTTAAGGTTCTATGTTCGAGCTAAAGTTTTGTGATTGCTAAGGTAACATGTGAGTTAAGGCCCTTGGTGTTAGGGTGCATACGTTGCAAGCTGGTGTGCTGTAACTGGTGTGCTCCCCCACCGCCCCCGCCACCCCCCCTTCCCTCCCACACCAAAAAAACACACACTCACACACACCCGGCCATTCACTTCGAAACGTTTTAGCTTAACATCTCCAACTTAAATTAAAAAAAATTCCGTTCCATTATTATTCTGGATATAAGAAAATTCCAATTGTAATACTTAACCTGTCTAAAACTTGCCCCCAATCACGCCAACATTTTCACATAAGACTGACATACCCCACATAACCCCCCCTACCTCTAGGCTGACACATTCGAACCAACGCGGATATGTGAAACAGCTAATGCTTCGTAATGCTCAGCGTAAAAGAAAATAGAGAATTACACCTAGCAATTTGAAACAGGATTTTAGATAAAAAAGAAAATGCGTGCTGAAATCTGAGTCACCGGTCTATATATATGGCAGAAAAAAAGTTGACACCTAACACTGAACAATGGTGGGGGAATTCCCGTCCAACACGGAAGAACGAAGCAGAATGAACGATTTCACATTTTAACCCTCTCGATTCCCTCACTCCTGACCCGATTTTAGTTGTTACCGTAGCGCCTCTCGACTATTTGGTATACACATTCTAACCTTTACTTTGTATTCTCTCTCCTTTTCTTTGCACTTGCACAAAAGTATCTGGAGTTTACCCTCGCTTTACCCTCACCCTCTCTTTACCCTAAACTTTACCCTAAACTTTACCCTCACTTTACCTTCACTTTACCCTAAACTTTACCCTGACTTTACCCTAAACTTCACCCTCACTTTACTTTCACTTTACCCTAAACTTTACCCTCACCTCACCTTCACTTTAACCTAACTTTACCTTCATTTTACCCTTCACTTTACCCTCACCTCACCTTCACTTTACCCTAAACTTTACCCTTCACTTTACCCTCACCTCACCTTCACTTTAACCTCACTTTACCTTCATTTTACCCTTCACTTTACCCTCACCTCACCTTCACTTTACCCTAAACTTTACCCTTCACTTTACCCTCACCTCACCTTCACTTTACCTCATTTTACCCTAAACTTTACCCTCACTTTACCCTCACTTTACCCTCACCATACCCCTCACCCTACCCCTACTTTTCATTCCCCCAGCACTCACCCAGGAGGAACTCGACTACTTCGCCAAGAACATCCAGCTCAACTTCACCGTCCTAGAGAACTCCTACTTCAACAAGAAGTTATTCGAGGCTGAGATTCTGCTCACCAACAAGGGCAAGCGGACATTCCCATCACAAGGCTGGGGCATCGTGTTTTCTCAGGTCAGTCCATCCCTCTCTCACCTGTTCTTGGACACTGACCAGTCATTGAATGGATGGAAATGACCTTAACCTTTATTTATACTTATATCTATGAATCTACATGTAATGGTATCTTGGCACCAGAATTGATATATATATATATATATATATATATATATATATATATAACGGAAATTATAGATATAGATATAGATATAGATATAGATATAGATATAGATATAGATATAGATATAGATATAGATATAGATATAGATATAGATATAGATATAGATATAGATATAGATATAGATATAGACATAGACATAGACATAGACATAGACATAGACATAGACATAGACATAGACATAGACATAGACATAGACATAGACATAGACATAGACATAGACATAGACATAGACATAGACATAGACATAGACATAGACATAGACATAGACATAGACATAGACATAGACATAGGCATAGGCATAGGCATAGGCATAGGCATAGGCATAGGCATAGACATAGATATAGATATAGATATAGATATAGATATAGGTATAGGTATAGATATAGATTTAGAATGTTCATATCTATACAAATATATTAATCTCCCAGAACCAGACTGTTATAACTCAATTTTTCTCTTTTTTTTTCGAGATTTATACACCGTTTTGTGTACACCCCACCAAGCCATCAAGTCCAAACATTCCTAGCCTTATCCTTTACCATTATCACACAACAATGTGTTTTCACCAAGTGCATTATATACAAAAAAACCTTACGAAAAACAAAACATTAGAGCAGTGGTTCCCAACCTTTTTCGAGTGGCGACCCCCTTTTATAAAAAGTAAGTGACCCGCGACCCCCATAGAATTAAAAACCCGAAATTAGTATGGAAATTAATAAGCACTAAAATAAGATTTTTCTAGTAGACTTTCAATATGAACTACTCTTGATAACTGTTTTAATAGCATGAGTAAAATTTCATACTATTCACTAAACCTTCGTGGTTAAGTTTTTAATTTTAAAAAAATTTTGTTAACGCCAACCTATATAATTATAATTATCTTAATTTTGTTTTTAATCGAAGAATACTTTTGAAAATATATTCTCGAAAAGTCAATCAATTTTACGTTTGGGTATGAATGGTGAATACTTCACCAAAATTGTGTCTGCGGTTTTTCATCTTACTCGGAATCATTCTGCAAATCAAAGAATTCATCTTGTAATTCATCGAGAATGCTGGCAACATCAAGGGAAGAAGAGAATGGGTAATGCGTAAATGCAGATTCTTCTTTTTTCAGCTCAGAGAAATAGCGATGCAGTTCGTTTTCAAGAGATTCAAGATGCCCAGAAATCGCTTCTTTCAAAATGTTAATTATCTCACAATCAGATTCATCTACCACACCGCAGAGTTTCTCAAATTTACAATATTTCCAATATTTGTTTTCTTTACCGATTTTGCAGCTTTGATAAAAATGCCCCGAGATTATCATGGAAAGTTATAATAGTCGTTCATTTCCCTGAAGCTTCAGGTTAAGCTTATCTTGATGTTCGAACTTATCTGCTAGGTATGATACTCTCTCCAACCACTCTGTCGTTTTAAGTATACCAAAAAGTCTTGTTTCCTTTGCACTCCCAAGAACAATTTGATTTCAGATTTCAATTCAAAAACACAATTTACAATATTTCATTTGACAGCCATGGTACTGTAGCGTAGAAGAGCAGAACCTCGTGATCTATATTAATGTTTTTGCACAGTTCTTTGAAGGCTCCAGATTTTATATAATTTACGACTTATACTAGCAGTGGAGTCTTGATATCGTCTGGTTAGGGCAGTAGCGTACGCAGGGGGGAGCAGGGGGAGCGGCCGCTCCCCCTCTGGCCATTTTCAGCAAAGTGGCGCCTTTTTGGAAACTTTTTAAATTCAAAGTTTTAAACAATGATATTTGTTTAAAAAAATATTTTTGGTCGGCACATCTATGTAAATCACAAGATTTCTTTTCATGCAGCAATTAAGCATTATTGTTTACAACAGCTGCATCAGTTTGCCATTCTAAAAATAACCATTACGATGCATTGCAATGTTTAAAAAACCTCTACGTTAGTACCACTTGGCAAGAGGGGTGTAAAGTTTAAGGCAACTGTGTAATGTATTTTCTAACGAATAATTGAATTAGAAAATGTTATACATAAAACTTCACACATAATTACTTTATATATATACAGTTAGAATCGTGTGATTAATTTTTAAAAAATTACAATACAGAAACAAATACAACTGATGTGGCATCTCTATTTAAATTTACTTATGAGCAAACTCCGTAGTGGTGGTGAAATTTTGACAAGGTCAACAGCGTCATCACGATGAAGTAGTTGTATTCTTACAGTTTGGGCGATAGTGATTACGATTACAAATTATATGAAACAGTTACAACCCCCCTCCCCATGGACCCCTCTGTAAAAAAATATTGCCATAATACCACTGCTACTTATTTAAATCTATTTCTGTAATATATATTTGTGTAGTATATCTTTGTGTAATATATATGTATGTTTAGAACAGTCATCTAAAAACTGACGCTATGTTCACTCTGAGTTGGTTATCTCTCCCCCCCCCCCCTCCCACACACACACACCTCACAACCACAATTGTGTAGAGCGACATCAATGTCACACCTAGGTATACACTGGGTTGGATAATTGACCTAAAGTGAACGGACAGTGGTGAATGAAGTTGAACCGATATTTAGTTAAATGTAGGCTGTTATTCCGTATGTTGTTATATTATATCGAAAAGCGTGGTTTTATACCATCTCTGATTTTAAAAACTTTCATTATGCTGTAATACTTTAGCATTTATGATGACGATATATTAAATTCTGATTATAGACAAAAACATTTTGTAAACACGAATAGTGTTAAACAATTTCATTATATTCTTAAGTAATTATTTATTTGTTTTGACGTTTATTAAAAATGTGTAGATATATACATATTTATATTAAAAGAGTGATTATTTCCCATATTTCACTTGTCTTAAATAATTACAGCTAGTAATTATATATATATATATATATATATATATATATATATATATATATATATATATATATATATATATATATATATATTCACGTATATAGAACGTGTTAAAAATTCGGCGCCTTTTTTTGCTCTTTTCGCTCCCCCTACAACCAAAACCTGGAGACGCTAAACATAGATGGCGCACCATCCGTACAAACCCCCACAGCCGTTCTAACCCATTTTAATCATCCAGTTTCAAAAAAGGTATTTATTTTCTCCATGCTATCTTCACAAAAGATCAACTCTTCTTTGCTATCATCCGCATGAATATAAACACAGACCAGCAACTGCGAACACGAACTCACGTCTGTTGATTCATCAACTTGAAAAGCAAACAATGATGAAAGCTTAATTTCAATAAAAATGTGTTAGGGCCTATTTAACATTTACGTACATGCAGCGTTTGATGAGATTTTCTCCTATTGTTTTTTTTTTCGCTTGGCATTTTCTATCGCGACTTCATTTGATGCTTGCACTAATGCTGGTGAAAATTTCCTGTTCGATCAAGTTTCTGGCGTTTGCAACTAGCTTCTTACCGACGAAAGAACTCCATATATTTTTGTTGTGTTCCGAATGACTCGTCTCAAATGACGTTTTAGTTTTGAAGATTTCATAGATTCGTGACTGAGAACAACTTTGTACGGTGTGCTTTGTTTCTTCTCTATTACATTTCCAGTGATGTTAATGAAGCCGAATTTCAAAAATTCTTCTAAATATTTATGTTTTGTTTCAAATTACTAAGGTTTAGTATACCAGTTGGCGACCCCCCAGAAAGACCTTCGCGACCCCCAGGGGGGTCGCGACCCCCAGGTTGGGAACCCGTGCATTAGAGCCTTGTTGTAAACATTTCTTAAACGTGATGTTAAACCAATCTAGTTCAGTGTAAGCGATCCGTCTATAAAGACAAAATCTTTCTACCCTAGCCGTCTTTGGTTGAGCCCAACTCGTACCCCTACCCCGATGGCATCGACAAGCCCAAATACGGGGTCCGCTTCTACTTCCTCATGGGGAACGTCTACCGCATGGAACCCACGTCCAGGTTCGGAACCATCCGAGCCGGCAAGAGCAAGTTTATCCGCTACATCAGCGAGCACTCCAACGTAGCCCTTAGTGATGTCCATCCCAATTGGTGAGTATTTATTTTCTTAATTAAGACCTCAGGTTTTAAGCCATTACGTGCACTTCTTTTTTGTCTATTTGGTTATGAAATTGTAGAAAACCGTGTACGCTGAGTTTGTTTCAGTTCCACAGCCCCGCCGAACGAAATAGAGGTTGTATAGAAAAATATACTTATACCAGTGTCAAGACCTCCCCATCCCCTGAAAATTTATTCCGTCCCCTCGGAAAATTAAGTCTAGTTTCTAGTACCCCCCCCCCCCCCCCCCCCCCCCCCCCCCGCAACTCTCACCAGAGAAAATTTCTCAAAGAAACACTGTATGTACGCCTGCATAATAATGTTAGCATCGGAATCGATTATCAGGTATTGGGACTAAATCGTTATTGACTAATATTAACATAGTAAAAACACAGTCTTTATTTACTTTTACTGAACCCTGTGTTTTCTCTTGTTTAGACGGTTTTACACCCTATCGAACAGCAACAGTAGAACAATATTTACCCTATAATTTTTGTATTAGAAATAAATTCTAACGGTAGCATTGTACCTTAAATGTTCTAATTAATTCATAAGCTAGTTTTTATTCTAATAGTATTGATCACCCAATGTTCTGATCTCTTTTTTTACCCCCCCCCCCCATTCTCTAATTCTTAAACTTTTGTACCCCAATGTTCTGATCCCTATAGTTGTGTACCCCATACTCTAATCCCTTTAATCCTGTATTTTTTTTACTCCGTATTTCTGATCCGTATGATGATGTACCCCCATTCTATAATCCCTATAATTTTGTACCCCAAAGTTCTTATCCCTATAATTGTGTACCCCATATTTCTGATCCATATTTTGTGTACCCCAATGGTCTGATCCCTGTATTATGTACCCCAATGGTCTGATCCCTATAATTCTGTACCCACAATGCACTGATCCATCAATGATATATCCTCCAGGTACCTAGAAGCCCCTGGGCTCGAGGCGAGGGTCATAGAAAACACCCGCGGGGAGTCGATGGACTTTGTCGCCCCCTACAACAGCCCGGCCGCCTGGAAGAGGAACCTGGTCATTGCTGACCCAGATTATGACGTCCTAAGTCCTTTCTCGGCCACCAAGCGTTACCTCATGATGGCCACAGAGGACCTGGGAGTGGCCCCTAATCCTATCCTACCCACGTGAGTTGGCCATCTTAATGTCTGTTGTTTGTCCCCTACCCCATCTTGTCTTAATGTCTGTTGTTTGTCCCCTACCCCCCCTCCCTCATCCCGTCTGTCTTAATGTCTGTTGTTTGGTACCCCCCCCCCCCAATCTTACCCACGTGAAGTAGCTGTCTTAATGTTTGTTGTTTTGAGCCCATGTTAAATATTCCACAACTAGGAAGTATTAAACCTGGGTGGGCCACTTTTACTGTCTTCTCCACGTGAACTGTGCCTTGTGAAGATATTGTAAAGCACGGGAGTTCCAGGCTTAGGGGCTTAGAAGGTCTAAAGATAGAACAATCTCAGAGTGGTATCCGACATGTCTCTAGAACTTGAGTCTACCCAGCTCTAATGGATACCTGGCATGTCTCTAGAAACTCATTGAGTCTACCCAGCTCTAATGGATACATGGCATGTCTCTAGAACTTGAGTCTACCCAGCTCTAATGGATGCATGACATGTCTCTAGAACTTGAGTCTACCCAGCTCTAATGGATGCATAACATGTCTCTAGAACTTGAGTCTACCCAGCTCTAATGGATGCATGACATGTCTCTAGAACTTGAGTCTACCCAGCTCTAATGGATGCATGACATGTCTCTAGAACTTGAGTCTACCCAGCTCTAATGGATGCATGACATGTCTCTAGAACTTGAGTCTACCCAGCTCTAATGGATGCATGACATGTCTCTAGAACTTGAGTCTACCCAGCTCTAATGGATGCATGACATGTCTCTAGAACTTGAGTCTACCCAGCTCTAATGGATGCATGACATGTCTCTAGAACTTGAGTCTACCCAGCTCTAATGGATGCATGACATGTCTCTAGAACTTGAGTCTACCCAGCTCTAATGGATGCATGACATGTCTCTAGAACTTGAGTCTACCCAGCTCTAATGGATGCATAACATGTCTCTAGAACTTGAGTCTACCCAGCTCTAATGGATGCATGACATGTCTCTAGAACTTGAGTCTACCCAGCTCTAATGGATGCATGACATGTCTCTAGAACTTGAGTCTACCCAGCTCTAATGGATACATGACATGTCTCTAGAACTTGAGTCTACCCAGCTCTAATGGATGCATGACATGTCTCTAGAACTTGAGTCTACCCAGCTCTAATGGATGCATGACATGTCTCTAGAACTTGAGTCTACCCAGCTCTAATGGATGCATGACATGTCTCTAGAACTTGAGTCTACCCAGCTCTAATGGATACATGACATGTCTCTAGAACTTGAGTCTACCCAGCTCTAATGGATACATGACATGTCTCTAGAACTTGAGTCTACCCAGCTCTAATGGATACATGACATGTCTCTAGAACTTGAGTCTACCCAGCTCTAATGGATACATGACATGTCTCTAGAAACTCATTGAGTCTACCCAGTTCTAATGGATACCTGGCATGTCTCTAGAACGTCACTGAGTCCACCTAGCTCTGATGGGCACCTGTCATGTCCACCGAAAACACCTGAATCCACCCATCTCATTAGTCAATGCAGCCCTAATCTAACTAACCATCGCGTTATTTTTTTGCCCCACAACATATATAATTTCTTATAAGCGAGCAGTCACTAAAATGGGAGTCACCATTTGCTCTTCCTAAAGCAACTTAAGTTAAATGTCTCCTTTATTTATATACGTCATACAGCTCTTGTTTTTTTTTAAATTTAAATGTTGGTCTCCTTTATTTATAAATGCCATACAGCTATTGTTTTTTTTTAAATTTAAATGTTAGTCTTCTTTATTTATAAACGTCATACAGCTATTGTTTATTTTTGAAATTTAAATGTTAGTCTTCTTTATTTATAAACGTCATACAGCTATTGTTTATTTTTGAAAATTTAAATGTTAGTCTTCTTTATTTATAAATGTCATACAGCTATTGTTTATTTTTTAAAATTTAAATGTCGGTTTCCTATATTTATAAACGTCATAAAACTATTGTTTTATTTTTTAAAATTTGAATGTTGGTCTCCTTTATTTATAAACGTCATACAGCTCTTGTTTTTTTTAAAATTTAAATGTTAGTCTTCTTTATTTATAAATGTCATACAGCTATTGTTTATGTTCTCTCCAGACCGCTTCACGTGCAAGTGCACAACCCCCAAGCATCTGTCAATGTACTCACCAACAGCTGGGTCATATACACAGAGACAAGATTCGCAAACGAGGCTCAGTATTTAAGTGGTGAGTTCTTAAAGGTCAACAGATCAGTAGAAGGTCATGTGGTGGAGACTAAATGCCAACATCTGTGACATCTATGACATCTACGACATCTATGATCTATTGATTTGCCATTAGCTTTGTACGAATGTATAGGATACACACAGAATACAAAGATAGGCATCAATTAGGGTACTGCCAAGAAAATTACCAGAGAAAGGCAAACGTGCAGGGATCTTTCTGTGGAGGTTCCCTGTGTCTTGGACACAAGAGGGAAAAAAAGATGAAGATGATAGTATCCACACAGACACAATAGACACGTGTACACAACTTAATACACCGACTCACCTACGCACACGATATACACTTTGCACATCAGTGGCGTAGGCAGGGGGGTTAGGGGGGTCAGACCCCACATAGACCCCTCGGTATATATATATATATATATATATATATATATATATATATATATATATATATATATATATATAAAGTATGAGGGGGGTGCTAATCAAAAGTTTGATTGGGGGGGGGGTGCAAATCGAAAGTTTGTCCCCGGGTAAAAATTGGACCCCCCCCCCCCTCCCCTTGAGACGATCCTGGCTACGCCACTGTTTCACACGAACACATAATTTTTCTCAATACGTTTCTGCACTTTCGTAAACGACGCGTAAACATAAATACACACACGACACACTTACGCATACCATGCACACAAAAATACGGATACACGCGGCAGGCGAACACACATACTTATACAAGTTATGTTTAATACATGCACAAACGACACGCACACAAAAACACACGCAACACTAGAATAAAAACATACCACGTACAAGTAAAACTAAAGAGCATTTGTATCCAATTCATAACCGACCCTTTGTCAAAGAAACATCAATTATGCTACAGATGTTATATTGTAAGCCGGTTGTGTCAATATTTTTAGGCTGTAGATGAAAGGGAAGGTTAGACCATGGCATATGGTTTATGATAATGGTTAGGACGTTGACGATTTTTAATGCAAGTTATTACAGTGTGAGTTGTATAAAAAAACAACACTACAGAAGCACGCTTAAACTCTGTTTTTAATCCACTACATAACGTCTATTATAATACCCTACACGTGTTACAGACTTATTATACCAATCGATGTTATATGTTTTATCGATTACAAACAAAACACATTAAACAATCTATTTGAAGTAGGGGTCGCTCAAGTATTTTTTTTTAAGTTGTATTTTTGAAATACATATCGTACCATGTTGACTTTTCATGCTGACTCAGCAATACTACCGTACCCGGCATTAGTTTTGATAATGAAAAGGTTTAGGGAATTTACTAAAGACCCAATACAAGTTAGATTCCTAAACCTTTACAACAAATCGTGTATGTTTACTCGAATCTAAGCTGTGGGTGAGATTTAGTTAAAACTTAATATCGGGGTGAATGGTCAGAAATCAAGTGTTGAGCGTGAACTATTGAGGATGACCTCAAGTGTTTCTTTCAGACATTTTTCTATAAGGTGGGGGGGGGGGGGGAGGACAAAGGTAAAAGTATATATTTTCTATATATTTATTGTTTCCTTTGTGGGGGGGGGGGGGGGGGGGGTTCAGTGCCTCCAAAGAAATGCCTGAAAGAAACTCTGGTGACCTCATTGAGTGACTCGATTCGAGCAGTTGGGTCAGATACGACCCGTGTGGATCTGATATGACCCGTGTGTATCAAATATGACCCGTGTGGATCAGATATGACCCGTGTGAATCAGATATGACCCGTGTGGATCAGATATGACCCGTGTGTATTAAATATGACCCGTGTGTATCAAATATGACCCGTGTGGATCAGATATGACCCGTGTGGATCAGATATGACCCGTGTGGGTCACATATGACCCGTGTGCGTCACATATGACCCGTGTGGATCAGATATGACCCGTGTGGATCAAATATGACCCGTGTGGGTCAGATATGACCCGTGTGGGTCACATATGACCCGTGTAGCATGAACCATGGTGGACGACCTCACTGAGTTACTTGATTCGAGCGGTTGGGTCAGATATGACCCGTGTGGGTCAGATATGACCCGTGTGAGTCAGATATGACCCGTGTGTGTCATATATGACCCGTGTGTGTCATATATGACCCGTGTAGCATGAACTATGGTCGACGTTCTCACTGAGTTACTTGATTCGAGCAGCTGGGTCAGATATGACCCGTGTGGGTCACATATGACCCGTGTAGCATGAACTATAATGAACGACCCAACTGAATTACTTGCTTCCCCCCCCCCCCCCCCCACAGAGACCTGGGGCATGAAGATGGTGCTGAGGAAGCCTGGCAGCTACTGCATCTCATTCTTGGAGGAGGAAGTGCCGGTCAGCTATAAGGACAAGACGTTACCCACAGACGAATGTAAGTCAACGGATAGGGTAGAGACTGATCGAATGTAAGTCATCGGATAGGGTAGAGACTGATCGAATGTAAGTCAACGGATAGGGTAGAGACTGATCGAATGTAAGTCAACGGATAGGGTAGAGACTGATCGAATGTAAGTCAACGGATAGGGTAGAGACTGATCGAATGCAAGTCATCGGATAGGGTAGAGACTGACCCAAGGTTGCATGATAAAAAATAGACACAAATTGTGGTAGTTGGTACAAATGTAGGTCATACGTTAAATCGGATTCAAAATATAGGTCATACGTTAAAGTAGCTACAAAATGTAAGTATAAAGATAAAGTACATACAAAATGTAGGTAATACGTTAAAGTAGATACAGAATGTAGGTCATACGTTAAAATAGATAAAGTATATACAAAATGTAGGTAATACGTTAAAGTAGATACAGAATGTAGGTCATACTTTAAAGTAGGTACAAATAGTAGTTCAAATGACACTAATGACAGCAACAAAATAGAAGTATAGCGTGGATAAAGACTAAAAGCATAGACCGTTTGCTCAACTAGGCCAAAGCACGTGTGTTCAATGTTAGTGCAGCTAAAACCTCAAGGTTATAACATAGTGTATCTAATATCTCTTGGTCATATTATAATATACTCAATAACTCAAGGTCATATTATAGTTAATAGCTAAAAATGTTTTTATAGTGTACTCAACAACTCAAGGTCTTTTTTTAGTGTACTCAATAACCCAAGGCCAAATGTTTGCGAAGCTAATAACTTAATATCAAATATTAATATAGATAGTAACTAAACGTCGTAGTCGAAGTAGACACACGAAGATCACCCCATAAAATTATAAGGCAGCTGTTATATAGAAAACAATGCAAACACTGCACTGATACAAAAGCTTAAAACTATGGACACTAAAATATGTTGGATTCACGCTAGACAAACTACAGAATAGTTTTTCTTTCGACACGCTTCACATTTCAGACTTAATTTTTGACTTTAACATAAAAAAAAATCCCAAGATAAGATTCTGAGAAGAATTGTGTGAACAGCGTCGGTCCTGTTATCATAAACAAACACCTCTTTGAAAAACAAATAAGACCTTTTATACAGAACCAATTGACGCTGACACGAGTTATGACAGTAGATATGACACGAAATGTAAATTTATTTTTATTTTAAATTCAAGAAGAAAACCTTGAATATAATGTAGAAATGGGATGTAGATGCAGGTGTGGATATGGTTGTAGATGTAGATGTCGGTGTGGATATGGTTGTAGATGTAGATGTCGGTGTGGATATGGTAGTAGATGTAGATGTCGGTGTGGATATGGTAGTAGATGTAGATGCAGGTGTGGATATGGTTGTAGATGTAGATGTCGGTGTAGATATGGTTGTAGATGTAGATGTCGGTGTGGATATGGTTGTAGATGTAGATGCAGGTGTGGATATGGTTGTAGATGTAGATGTCGGTGTGGATATGGTTGTAGATGTCGGTGTGGATATGGTTGTAGATGTAGATGCAGGTGTGGATATGGTTGTAGATGTAGATGTCGGTGTAGATATGGTTGTAGATGTAGATGTCGGAGTGGATATGGTTGTAGATGTAGATGTCGGTGTGGATATGGTTGTAGATGTCGGTGTGGATATGGTTGTAGATGTAGATGTCGGTGTGGATAAGGTTGTAGATGTAGATGCAGGTGTGGATATGGTAGTAGATGTAGATGTCGGTGTGGATATGGTTGTAGATGTAGATGCAAGTGTGGATATGGTTGTAGATGTAGATGCAGGTGTGGATATGGTTGTAGATGTAGATGTCGGTGTGGATATGGTTGTAGATGTAGATGTCGGTGTGGATATGGTTGTAGATGTAGATGTCGGTGTAGATATGGTTGTAGATGTAGATGCAGGTGTGGATATGGTTGTAGATGTAGATGTCGGTGTAGATGTGGTTGTAGATGTCGGTGTGGATATGGTTGTAGATGTAGATGCAGGTGTGGATATGGTTGTAGATGCAGGTGTGGATATGGTTGTAGATGTAGATGCAGGTGTGGATATGGTTGTAGATGCAGGTGTGGATATGGTTGTAGATGTAGATGCAGGTGTGGATATGGTTGTAGATGCAGGTGTGGATATGGTTGTAGATGTAGATGCAGGTGTGGATATGGTTGTAGATGCAGGTGTGGATATGGTTGTAGATGTAGATGCAGGTGTGGATATGGTTGTAGATGTAGATGTCGGTGTGGATATGGTTGTAGATGTAGATGTCGGTGTGGATATGGTTGTAGATGTAGATGTCGGTGTGGATATGGTTGTAGATGTAGATGCAGGTGTGGATATGGTAGTAGATGTAGATGCAGGTGTGGATATGGTTGTAGATGTAGATGTCGGGGTGGATATGGTTGTAGATGTAGATGTCGGTGTGGATATGGTAGTAGATGTAGATGCAGGTGTGGATATGGTTGTAGATGCAGGTGTGGATATGGTTGTAGATGTAGATGTCGGGGTGGATATGGTTGTAGATGTAGATGTCGGTGTGGATATGGTAGTAGATGTAGATGTCGGTGTGGATATGGTTGTAGATGTCGGTGTAGATATGGTTGTAGATGTAGATGCAGGTGTGGATATGGCTGTAGATGTAGATGCAGGTGTGGATATGGTTGTAGATGTCGGTGTAGATATGGTTGTAGATGTAGATGCAGGTGTGGATATGGTTGTAGATGTAGATGTCGGTGTGGATATGGTTGTAGATGTAGATGCAGGTGTGGATATGGCTGTAGATGTAGATGCAGGTGTGGATATGGTTGTAGATGTAGATGCAGGTGTGGATATGGTTGTAGATGTAGATGTCGGTGTGGATATGGTTGTAGATGTAGATGCAGGTGTGGATATGGTTGTAGATGTAGATGCAGGTGTGGATATGGTTGTAGATGTCGGTGTGGATATGGTTGTAGATGTAGATGCAGGTGTGGATATGGTTGTAGATGTAAATGTCGGTGTGGATATGGTTGTAGATGTAGATGTCAGTGTAGATGTGGTTGTAGATGTAGATGTATGTGTAGATGTGGTTGTAGATGTAGATGTCGGTATAGTAGCAATGGGAGGAGATTTTATTATTAATAAATTAGCCCCTCCTCCCCCTACCGACATTACCCTTAGGATTAATTACCAACTGCCAATTTTCAATTTTACCCGCGTAATAGTAAAGTTATCTTTTCGAACCTGACTATCCATGGGACTAGTAAAGTAGAGTTTACCAGTTTCCGTGACTTCGGCATGTGAAGGGTTTAGTGGGGTCAGCACTATGCCCGTGTAAAGGCCAATTACCTAATAATAAGGAAAAAAAAAGGTAAACGTCAGGAAAATGAATGGAGTTAGGGCTAAGGTTAGGGTTGTGGTTAGGAACTGCTCTGGAGGAAGCTAGTTGCTCCCTCCGTACTTTGACTGGTACCCTGTTCTGTATCCTGCACAAGTCCCAGAGAAATATGAATATCAGATTTTAAGACTGTCTATTGTAAGAAAATCGGGTATCCTGCTTTACCCATAACATGTATAACACTCGAGAAGTGTGAGGGGTATTTACTAATGGGGGGGGGGGGGGGGGTCCTTGACAGGTGATAATTCATCTGTGGGGTAGTGATCAAGTAGGCAATGATTGCGGGGGGGGGGGGGGGGGGGGGGGGTTAATGTTTTGAACCCTGTATTAATATAGGCAAAGAATAAGTTTAATCTGTAGTATTCATATATCCTGCCTATCTTTATAGTATGTAATGATGAGCTATGTATGTATGTACTGATGAGCTATGTATATATGTACTGATGAATTATGTATGTATGTACTGATGAGCTATGCATGTATGTACTGATGAGCTATGTATGTACTGATGAGCTATGCATGTATGTACTGATGATCTATGTATTTACTGATGAGCTATATATGTACTGATGAGCTATGTATGTACTGATGAGCTATGTATGTATGTACTGATAAGCTATGTATGTATGTACTGATGAGCTATATATGTACTGATGAGCTATGTATATATGTACTGATGAATTATGTATGTATGTACTGATGAGCTATGCATGTATGTACTGATGAGCTATGTATGTACTGATGAGCTATATATGTACTGATGAGCTATATATGTACTGATGAGCTATGTATATATGTACTGATGAATTATGTATGTATGTACTGATGAGCTATGCATGTATGTACTGATGAGCTATGTATGTACTGATGAGCTATATATGTACTGATGAGCTATATATGTACTGATGAGCTATGTATGTACTGATGAGTTATGTATGTATGTACTGATGAGCTATATATGTACTGATGAGCTATGTACTGATGAGCTATGTATGTATGTACTGATGCGCTATGTATGTATATACTGATGAGCTATATATGTACTGATGAGCTATGTATGTATGTACTGATGAGCTATGTATGTACTGATGAGCTATGTATGTATGTACTGATGAGCTATGTATGTATATACTGATGAGCTATATATGTACTGATGAGCTATGTATGTATGTACTGATGAGCTATGTATGTACTGATGAGTTATGTATGTATGTACTGATGAGCTGTGTATATACTGATGAGCTATATATGTACTGATGAGCTATGGATGTATGTACTGATGAGTTATGTATGTATGTACTGATGAGCTGTGTATATACTGATGAGCTATATATGTACTGATGAGCTATGTATGTATGTACTGATGAGCTATGTATGTACTGATGAGTTATGTATGTATGTACTGATGAGCTGTGTATATACTGATGAGCTATATATGTACTGATTAGCTGTGTATGTATGTACTGATGAGCCATGTATGTATGTACTGATGAGCTATGTACTGATGAGCTATGTATGTATGTACTGATGAGCTATGCATGTATGTACTGATGAGCTATGTATGTATGTACTGATGAGCTATGTACTGATGAGCTGTGTATGTACTGATAAGCTGTGTATGTACTGATGAGCTATGTATGTATGTATGTACTGATGAGCTATGTATGTATGTACTGATGAGCTATGTATTCCACCCCTCTCAGCTTACGAACTCCGTGTGACCCCAGTCACCAACATCATCACCATCAAAGCTTCAAAAGCTGCCGGGGCATTCTACGGCATTCAGTCTCTCCTAAGTCTAGTGGACAAGGATGGAAACGTAATATTTGTTTACTTTTCACGTAGTGTTTTTTAAAGTAATACAGTATACTTTTCCTGCAGCTTTTACCATAATATAGTATACTTTCCCTGTATCATTTACTGTAAGATATTCTACTTTTCCTGTAGTTTTTTTACCCAACGTAAAATAGTATACTTCTCATGTCGTTTTTGACTGAACTTAAAATGTTTCAGTTTTTCTGACATCTGTGAATACACATAAGATGCACTTTCCTGCCGTCTATTATTAATAAAATAAGTAACCACTACGTTTGATTTATCAAACAATCAACGTAAAATATTTTTTTTTCAAAAAGTAAATGGAAGGGAATATGATTATTTATTTCAAACTCTTTTTATTTTCACGTAAATTTTTGAATTTGTTCCGTTTGTGTCGGAACTGAGCTATAAACATGGAACATGTCCCGTAAACATGCCCCGTAAACATGTCCCGTAAACATGTCCCATAAACATGTCCCGTAAACATGTCCCCAGATCCCTGAGACCGTCATTGTTGATGGACCGAGGTACAAGTACAGAGGACTCCTGCTGGACGTCGCTAGAAACTTCCAGAGCAAGGAAAAAATTTTCAGGTATTCTTTTTAAACCATCGTCATGACTCCATGTATTTGACAACGGCATCTGTTTTAAATATGTTTGTTCTTTTTCTAAATTAAAAAAAAAATAATGAAGGCATTTCTCTTCTCCGGATAAACCCATTTATAGTTATACATATCATATATGCATAGACCAACAGTGAAGTTTTTTTTTTTGGTCAACGTTAAGTTATTTTTAGATATAGTTCAGGGTCGTCTATATATGACGTTTTCTTGGACTGATGCTCAAACTAAGGTCAAGATGTGTAACGGAGAGCGGTTGCATCAGGAAGTGTGGCTTAATGTCAACAGCTACTGGCGAGTTTTCGTGTAGACTTACATTTGTAAATATAAAAAACAAACAAAAAAAACAACAACTTAGCAAGTGCTCGAATATCCTTTGTTAGATATCGGTTAATGTTTTTTCTATGCACAATCGTCAACTAACTAGCAAGCCGTTATCAGTATGTCATTAATCATTGTGTCAGGTCCTTTTGCTGATGGAAAAAAGATCAATGTGTTAGAGAGAAAATACTGTCTTAAAGAGAAATAATTGCAATTTAAGGGGCCGGTTGGAATTAGAGGGGGGGGGAGGCTTGTTTTTTGTTTTTTTTTTGCGTTGACAGTGCAGACGAGAAAGAATGGGCAACACAATCGTGATTTTTCTTTTAAGTGGCTTCTCCAGTGAGGAAATAGGGAGAGAGGGAGGTGATGATGGGTGGGGGGAGGGTTGGTCCGTCTCTCGGTGCAACCTACTTTTCTGCTATATTTGGATAGGCGAACCTCATATATATATATATATATATATATATATATATATATATATATATATATATATATATATATATATATATATATATATATACTAGCTGCATCCCGTGCTCCGCCACGGTAAATCTTTTTTAAATGTACCAACTTGGGAACAGAACAAAACTAAACACAACACAAACGAACGCAAAAAAAAAAAAAAAAAACGAAAAAAAACAAACACAACACTCATAACATAAACACAATTTAAATGCAATCATAAAGGCATATTGCTCACAGTCTAGCCGGTATCGCCAAATCGCGCCCTTTCCGGTGATTTGCACCCCCTCAAACTTTCGATTTGCACCCCTGTCCCCCCCCCTCGCAATTTTTTTCCAACCCAATTTGGCGCCCCCTAAGGTCGGCACCCGGGGAAATATGCCCTCCCCTCGCTACGCCTCTCCTATAAAACCCCTAGCTTGTCCTCAAACCGAAAGATAGAATAATAATTAGTAAACAGTATAAATAATAGGCAGTATTTAAAATATCCGTGTTTTACCTACAATATTTCACTTTATCCATTCACGCATTTTTTTTCCAGTACTTTAAATTTTAAAAATTTACAATAGAGTTTCATAACTAAAACCATTGCGCACCTAATGAACGTGATGACGCGTCTATAATAGTGCTGAATAGTTGATTAAAAATTATAAGTAATAAACAGTAGGGCCTACATTCAGTGAATAAAATAAATAAAAGATTGCCTTTTATCAATCCATGCTAATTATAATTTTCTAACAATAATTTCCTCTTACACATCCACATAATTTGCATTCACATTTTGCTAATTATATTATTGCAACACTATTCCTTCTATGACGAACGTATATTTGCATTCACATTTTTTATTAGCGTGAGTTTAATGTATTTTTAAATTACCTCCTTTGTCAAAATTAGAAAAGAGTTAAATCCATTTGATTTTTCTAACCTACAGTTATTATGTTATTAAAATGTATCCACTTTTTCTAGGAATATTAACGTAAACTATATTTGACATTGATCCTTTTAATATGTTTTAGCAATGTGCGTGTATTTAATATTTTCTTGACGTTATGCGAAAGAGTAAAAACCGTGGCAATTATAAAATAGCTCTATGCCGCTATATAAACAAACCCTACTCTAATACTTATAATAAGACACTGCGGTGCACTGAAAAGCACAGCGTGGTGCGCAGTTTACTTTTATAGTCCCAAAATCTATAGCGATGACGGAAGGAAGGAAGGACTGACACACTACTTGCCCGCTTATATTATAGACTAGCTGCATCCCGTGCTCCGCCACGGTAAATCTTTTTTAAATGTACCAACTTGGGAACAGAACAAAACTAAACACAACACAAACGAACGCAAAAAAAAAAAAAAAAAAAACGAAAAAACAAACACAACACTCATAACATAAACACAATTTAAATGCAATCATAAAGGCATATTGCTCACAGTCTAGCCCGTAGCGCCAAATCGCGCCCTTTCCGGTCATGCATCCCGTGCTCCGCCACGGTAAATCTTTTTTAAATGTACCAACTTGGGAACAGAACAAAACTAAACACAACACAAACGAACGCAAAAAAAAAAAAAAAACAAACGAAAAAACAAACACAACACTCATAACATAAACACAATTTAAATGCAATCATAAAGGCATATTGCTCACAGTCTAGCCCGTAGCGCCAAATCGCGCCCTTTCCGGTGATTTGCACCCCCCTCAAACTTTCGATTTGCACCCCTGTCCCCCCCCCCGCCCTAAAACTTTCGATTTCCACCCCCCCCCCCCCCTCGCAAATTTTTTCCAACCCAATTTGGCGCCCCCTAAGGTCGGCACCCGGGGACATATGCCCTCCCCTCGCTACGCCTCTCCTATAAAACCCCTAGCTTGTCCTCAAACCGAAAGATAGAATAATAATTAGTAAACAGTATAAATAATAGGCAGTATTTAAAATATCCGTGTTTTACCTACAATATTTCACTTTATCCATTCACGCATTTTTTCCAGTACTTTAAATTTTAAAAATTTACAATAGAGTTTCATAACTAAAACCATTGCGCACCTAATGAACGTGATGACGCGTCTATAATAGTGCTGAATAGTTGATTAAAAATTATAAGTAATAAACAGTAGGGCCTACATTCAGTGAATCAAATAAATAAAAGATTGCCTTTTATCAATCCATGCTAATTATAATTTTCTAACAATAATTTCCTCTTACACATCCACATAATTTGCATTCACATTTTGCTAATTATATTATTGCAACACTAATTCCTTCTATGACGAACGTATATTTGCATTCACATTTTTTATTAGCGTGAGTTTAATGTATTTTTAAATTACCTCCTTTGTCAAAATTAGAAAAGATTTAAATTAATTTGATTTTTCTACCCTACTGTTATTATGTTATTAAAATGTATCCACTTTTTCTGGGAACCTAAACGAAATTGATATTTGACATTAATCTTTTTAATACGTTTTAGCAGTTTGCGTGTATTTAATATTTTCTTGACGTTATGCGAAAGAGTAAAAACCGTGGCAATTATAAAATAGCTCTATGCCGCTATATAAACAAACCCTACTCTAATGCTTATAATAAGACACTGCGGTGCACTGAAAAGCACAGCATGGTGCGAATGTTTACTTTTATGGTTCCAAAAGCTATAGCGATGACAGAAGGAAGGAAGGAAGGACTGACACACGCTCAGCCCGCTTATATTATAGATATATATATATATATATATATATATATATATATATATATATATATATATATATATATATTATATATATATATATATATATATGTGAATATTAATGCATTGTACTGTGGTCCACCGACAAATATCTCCTGGACAAAAACCTCCATCCTACCCACCCCTAACGAGGTTTTGTAAGTTTTACATACTTATAAGCGAAAAATCGAATGTTAACGAGAACTAAACTATAATCAAAAGGATATAAATTTTCTAAATAATTTTGCAAAATAATGTGATAGCTATGTACAAAGTGAATAAATTACATTTTGATTGAACTTCCAGATACTTGAATGTGATGGCCATGTACAAGTTAAATAAATTACATTTCCACTTGACTGACGATGAGGGGTGGAGGCTTGCCATACCTGGACTGGAGGAGTTGACGGAGGTATGACCCCCCCCCCCCCCTTTGTTGTTTAGTCACTAATAGATGAAACGTCAATACCAATGTCAGCTTTAGATCTTACCTTATATTCCTATTAAACACTCACCCCAATTCCCAGATACATATACCCGCTACACACATACCTAACACAACATTCATACTACTCATACCCCATACATTCACACAAACACTACTCATCAGACAGACACACTAACACTCACCATACAGACACACAAATAAGTCACCACCCTGCCTATACAGTTTAGAATATACACATGCTATCGTTTAACTTCTAAACTCAAAAATAAACTTGCTACCGCCACCAATTGAACAAAAAATACACCTAACTTAAACAACTTCCTATGGGTTTGATTTTCAGATAGGAGCAACAAGGTGTCATGATCCGACGGGTACCAAATGCCTGCTGCCGTTCTTAGGCTCTGGTCCTATACCTGGCCCACCTGGCTCAGGTTTCTACACGGTAGAGGACTACAGGTGAGTCTTTGTGCTAGGGTTCCAGGTAGAGAGGGACTTTATACTAGGGTTCCAGTTAGAGAGTGACTTGAACAATTGAAGACATTAAGACTTCAGGTGAGTCTGTATACTAGGGTTCCAGTTAGAGAGTGACTTGAACAATTGAAGACATTAAGACTTCAGGTGAGTCTGTATACTAGGGTTCCAGTTAGAGAGTGACTTGAACAATTGAAGACATTAAGACTTCAGGTGAGTCTGTATACTAGGGTTCCAGTTAGAGAGTGACTTGAACAATTGAAGACATTAAGACTTCAGGTGAGTCTGTATACTAGGGTTCCAGTTAGAGAGTGACTTGAACAATTGAAGACATTAAGACTTCAGGTGAGTCTGTATACTAGGGTTCCAGTTAGAGAGTGACTTGAACAATTGAAGACATTAAGACTTCAGGTGAGTCTGTATACTAGGGTTCCAGCTAGAGAGGGACTTGAACAATTGAAGTCTTTAAGACTACAGTTACTATTCATACCAGTGTTTCTTTCAGACATTTTTCTCAGGTGGGGAAGGGTACTTGAAGCTTTTTGGGTTGGGGGTACTGGTAAAAGATAAGATTTTCTATATAAATTATATTTCGTTTCGCGGTGGGGGGGGGGGGGGGAGAGGGATGAGACAAAAACTCTGTTGCTTACCAGGGTATATGAGAGTGACTTTTAAAAGCTGAAGTTTATAGGGCTATAGGTAAATCTTCATAACAGTAGCTCATGTACGTAATATATTTATTATTAATAAACTGTTAAAACATGACCACTTATTGAACCTCGTTTTACTGTATGTCAACCAACTAGAGTTGCGTGCACTAGCAAGTCGTCTACTGTTGAATTACTCTTAATGGGATCGATTTATTTTTTTCACCGGTTTCAGAGAGATATTACGGTATGCCACGGCCAGACACATTGAGGTCATCCCAGAGATAGACCTGCCTGGCCACAGTCACGCGGCCATCAAGGCCATGATGGCCAGGTACTTGAAGATGGTGTCACGTAACGTCACAGAGGCATCACGGTGAGTACCGTTGTCGTCACATTTAGTGTACACACTTACGTACAAAATAATGTTCAAAATGTATGTACTTAATACTTATGTACTAAAGTAGGTGGATGCATATATTTGTTGAAATTAAATACACGGGCTTATACTTTGACAAATTTATGTAAATGCATACATTTGGACACTTACCTGTACACAAATAGTATCTACATACATACACACATACCTCTACTTACATAGCTAAGCATATATAAACATATGTAAAAGCCATTTATGTTGTAATATATATTGTGATATGGTAGCCTGTTTTTGAGTGATTGCTTAGCTTGCTGCGATTTTTCTTCTTCTTCGTTGATTCCCTCAAACACAATTAACACTTAAGTATTACGTGTGAACTTGTTATGTGCCATATAGGCCGTTGACTACGATTTCAGCCTGCTTTTCTCTTTGGATTTGCTTCCATAACCTTGGTCCAACCAAGAACAAACTACAAGGCAGCAGTTGTTTGATTTTGGAGTTTTCTCTCCTTGAAGAGTGGCTGTCCCCAGCTATCAAGCCTCTTCTCCCCAGGTGGAGGGGGGGGGGGGTGGTCGAACTCGATACTATGAATATTTATCCGTCCAGTCGTTGTTTCAGAAATTAGCTGAGTGACCTTGAGGACAAATTTAAATATATATCCATCCAATCGTTATTCCAGCTATGTGCTGAATGACCTTGAGGACAAGTCCGAATATCTATATGTCCAATCGTTGTTTCAGAATTTGCTGAGTGACCTTAGGAACAAAACCTAATACCTATATTTCCAATCGTTATTTCAGCTACTTGCTGAGTGACCTTGAGGACAAGTCCGAGTACCTATCCGTCCAGTCGTTTGCTGACGACCGCCATCAACCCTTGCCTGAGGTCCACCTACACCTTCATCAGCCGGGTACTCAACGCCCTCTACGCCATGCACCGGGACATCAGCCCTCTCAAGGTGACCGGAAGTCCTATTTTTTTTTTCTAGCCTTCACGTTCTCTGGTAGGGTGATACAACATGGAGTCGAGCAATTTTTTGTCTTCAAGGATAGAGTGGTGAATAGGGTTAGTTAGTTTTCGAGTTAGGGCTTGATCAAAGTTCAGGGCCTGAGTTGGGTACCAATATTAGCTGAGTCATTGAGACAGATGAACCCTACTTCATCTGCCTCATGTGTCTTGGGCGCGAACGGTAAAACATGATGAATAGCTCAGTAGTTTCTATTCCGCTGTCGAAAATCAAAGAAGTAGCCTACGTTGTTTTTTATCATTAAGTTAAATTCCTTTTATTTAGAATTTTGTTCTCATAAATATGTAGGGCCTAGATGTAATATTATTTTCATTTGAGTTTTTTAAATTCAGGTTTATAGTTTCTTTTATTTTCTCAGTGTATTCATTCTGATATTACAAGCAGAGTTACTTTCGCCCCCCCCCCCCCCACCCCCGAAGAAAGTCTATCGCCCCCACCCCCCACGAACGAAATCAAATTTATATAGAAAATATATACTTTTAACAGTGTCCCCCCCCCCGTCCCCCCCCCCCCCCCCCGAAGGAAGTCTATCCCCCCTTCAGCAAAAATTTCAAGTGCCCCCCCCCCCCGCCCCCCCCCCCCCCCCCGGAGAAAAAAGTCTGGAAGAAACACTGATTACAAGAAAACAGAAATGTTAAAAAGAAAATCCCCCCAAATCGTTATATATTTATTAACTATTTTTTTTCCCTCCTCAGGTTTTTAATTTCGGTGGAGACGAAGTGCCCGCGGGCACGTGGGAGAAATCCCCCGTGTGTGAGCGGTTGCGTCAGAGCGGCGTGACGTCAGACCTGAAGAGCTACTTGGTGACCCAGATATCCAACATGACGTCCATCTACAACCTTGACCTTGCCGCCTGGGAGGACGGGGTCATGAGCGAGGGGAAGCCGATGAACCGGGCGAACCTCCCCAACAAGTGAGTCACGTGTTGCGTGCGGTGCAATGAAAATAAGGCAACCAGATTTTCTTCCAGGCATCTCGACCCCCCCCCCCCCCACCCCGCCTGCCCCCCCCCCCAAAAAATTCTACCGCCCCCCCCCCCCCCCCCCCCTCCCGAACGAAATGAAATTTATATAATTTATATAGAAAATATATACTTTTACCAGTGTCCGCCCCCCCCCCCCCCGAAGAAAGTCTACCGCCCCCCCCCCCCGAAAATTTCAAGTGCCCCCCCCCCCCCGGAGAAAGGTAGGAAAAGTCTGGAAGAAACACTGAAGGCAACCAGGGTAGACTAGGTAGACTACACCCCCGCCCCCCCCCTCCCTCACCCAGAGACATGCATCTCCCTTTCTGTCTCCCTTATATGTACGACTAGGTCGCAGCAATGCGGAAGAGTACGCTAGTTCCGTATAAAAAATTATTTAGCATTCCATGGTGATAATGGAGAGTTTGATGTCTATGTTGGGATTTTTAAATCTGATTATTTGTATATTATGATGATGTTATAAAACAAATTGTAAATATGCCTTTTGGGTCGGTAACTTGGGATGCTAAATTAGAACTCTAGAAACTCATTAATAATTTTCCAAACTTAAAAGCATAAAAAAAACAAATCTAAATAAATAATGATAAAAATTTAAAAAAAAATAGTGTTTTGTTAGTGGCAGTGTTTCTTCCAGGCATCTCCCCCCCCCCCCCCCCCCCTCCGAACGAAATAGAAATTTATATAGAAAATATATTTCTTTTACTACTGTCCAACAATTTTGCCTTTTCGGTGGGGGTGTCACCCCTCTCTTCCTAATATTTTAGTATTTTAAATGATAAAAACATAGTTCTGACTGTATATTTTACAGTTTTCCGTCATTGTGTCAAGCCTAAATGGTGTTACCCGATGTGGACCGCACCTTTGCATAATGACACAATATATTTTAACGGTAGAGGCACAATCAGGACGTATAAAATACAAACATTTGCATTATTTAAAGTTAATTCCATTGTAAGTAGCAATCGATTTCTCCACTGCCCGTGTTTAACTCAGTTGTAGCCTAACGGCTGACAAAGGGGCCCATTGATAATTTTGCATAGAGGCCCAAAAATCCTAGCTGCGCTACTGATTGGTAGTAGAGAAATGAGAATGTAGGTGATGAGGTATCGTAGTTCTGGAGTTCAGGAGTATCGAGTCTTGTGGTATTAAGGTATCGAATTGTGTTGACTGTTAACGTGTAGTACTAGGTCCAGTTAAATCGTTGTTGATTGGGAGTACCGTTTGTCGAGCTTGGTGAAGTTTAGTGAGTTGTTGCCGTAGTTCTGTAACATCGAGTCTAGTTATGTTTAGGTATCGAAGTTTGATATATGTTGCGAATGTAGAGTATACCGAATAGTCGAGTTTATCGTAAGTTAGATGATTTCAATTCAGTACGGAACACACTACAAAGAAAGGTAGGCGTTCTCTAGCTGAAAAATCTTTAGTTTTTTACCACTCTTAAAGTATTAATATTTAATATTATATAGGCTGGAATTTATAACTAACCGTCAACTTTGTTTTTTCAAATTATCATTTTTTTTAATATTTAATCAATAATTATAGCAACGTCTTAAACAGTCACCAATATTTGATTTTGTTTTTAAATGCGTCCCTTTATTTAGGGGATTCAAAATTTTTAACAAGAAATATAAAATTATATACAGACGAGAAAAATGGCCCGTTGAGGAAGGATACACCGGGCGCTAGCTTGATAGTGCTGTCTCTTTTCTCTAAACTAAAACCAACCCACCCCCCCCCCCACACACACCACCCCCACCCCACCCCACCCCCACCCCCCACCCCCACCCCCCACCCCCACCACCCCCTCCACACACCGCCCCCCCCACACACACAACCCCCCCACCCCTCCACCCCCCCCCCACCCCCCCAAAAAAAAACATGCCTACCGTCCCATTCAACGAAATATAATTATATACTTTTTCCAGTGTCCGCCCCTTCCCCGAAAATTCTACCCCCGCCCCCGAAAATTTCAAGTACACCCACCCCTCTCTGGGGAGGAAAAAGTCTAAACTAAAACCACCCCACCCCCCACACACACCACCCCCCCCCCCACCCCCCACACACACCACCCCCCCACCCCCCCACACACACCACCCCCCCCCCACCCCCCCCCCCAAAAAAAAAACATGTCTACCGTCCCATTCAACGAAATATAATTATATACTTTTTCCAGTGTCCGCCCCCTCCCCGAGGGGGGGGGGGGGCTCAGACGTTCTTACGCGGGGGGTGGGGCTTCGCCCCTACCCGAAGAATTGTATGCAAGAAACTCTTCACGCAAACCATTAAGATTAGACAACATTTCCTTTTTATTCAATGTTAACGCGAAAATCAATGACGTCATATAACTGTGAGCACTCTCTGGGTTTGAGATTATTTTCTACTCTGTGCTAAATGTGTCGACGTCATACTTCGTTTTTCGAAATACTGTGCATGTTTTTAAATTCCTTGTGTTTTCTCTAGAGCGTTCTTGTCAGATAGAATTTTTTCTTATGTTTTCTCTAGAGCGTTCTTGTCAGACAGAGCGTTCTTGTCAGACTAGATAAATGGCCCGTTGAGGAAGGGTACAACGGGCGCTAGGCTGATAGTGCTGTCTACTAAAACCAACCCACCCCCCACACACCACCTCCACCCCACCCCCCACCCCCACACACCACCCCCACCCCCCACCACACACCACCCCCACCCCAACCCCTCACCCCCACACACCACCCCCTCCACACACCGCCCCCCCCACCCCCCACCCCCCCAAAAAAAACATGTCTACCGTCCCATTCAACGAAATATAATTATATACTTTTTCCAGTGTCCGCCCCCTCCCAGAATATTCTACCCCCCGCCCCCGAAAATTTCAAGTACCCCCCACCCCTCTCCGGGGAGGAAAAAGTCTGAAAGAAACACTGAAACCAACCCACCCCCCCCACACACCACCCCCCACCCCTACACACCACCCCCCCCCCACCCCTCCACCCCTCCCCCCCCCCCCAACCCCCCCAAAAAAAAAACATGTCTACCTTCCCATTGCAAGAAAACCACTTTTTAGATTAGACACATTAATTAGGCTGTAATTTTATTATAGAGTATCGATGAGGAAATTTCTTTTGAGTTGGGGAGGGGGGGGGCTCAGACGTTCTTACGCGGGGGGTGGGGCTTCGCCCCTACCCGAAGAATTGTATGCAAGAAACTCTTCACGCAAACCATTTAGATTAGACAACATTTCCTTTTTTTCAATGTTTACGCGATAATCAATGACGTCATATGACTGTGTGCACTCTCTGGTTTGAGATTATGTTCTACTCTACGCTAAATGTGTCGACGTCATATTTCGTTTTTCGAATTACTGTGCATGTTTTTATTTTGCTTGTGTTTTCTCTAGAGCGTTCTTGTCAGACAGAGCGTTCTTGACAGACAGCGAAACTATTATTATAGATAGATAGATACATACACAGACAGCGAAACTATTATTATAGATAAACGAGAAAAATGGCCCGTTGAGGAAGGGTACAACGGGCGCTAGGCTGATAGTGCTGTCTCTTTTCTCTAAACTAAAACCAACCCACCACCCCCACACACCACCCCCACCCCACCCCCCACCCCACACACCACCCCACCCCCACCCCCACCACCCCCACCCCCACCCCTCACCCCCACACACCACCCCCTCCACACACCGCCCCCCACCCCCCACCCCCCCAAAAAAAAAACATGTCTACCGTCCCATTCAACGAAATATAATTATATACTTTTTCCAGTGTCCGCCCCCTCCCAGAAAATTCTACCCCCGCCCCCGAAAATTTCAAGTACCCCCACCCCTCTCCGGGGAGGAAAAAGTCTGAAAGAAACACTGAAACCAACCCACCCCCCCACACACCACCCCCCGACCCCCCCCCCCCCACACACCACCCCCCACCCCTCCACCACCCCCCCCCCACCCCCAAAAAAAACATGTCTACCGTCCCATTCAACGAAATATAATTATATACTTTTTCCAGTGTCCGCCCCCTCCCAGAAAATTCTACCCCCGCCCCCGAAAATTTCAAGTACCCCCCACCCCTCTCCGGGGAGGAAAAAGTCTGAAAGAAACACTGAAACCAACCCCCCCCCCACACACACCACCCCCCCCCCCCCCCACACACACACCACCACCCCCCCCCCCCCCCCCCAAAAAAAAAACATGTCTACCGTCCCATTGCAAGAAAACCACTTTTTAGATTAGACACATTAATAAGGCGGTAATTTTATTATAGAGTATCGATGAGGAAATTTCTTTTGAGTTGGGGAGGGGGGGGGGGGGGCTCAGACGTTCTTACGCGGGGGTGGGGCTTCGCCCCTACCCGAAGAATTGTATGAAAGAAACTCTTCACGCAAACCACTTAGATTAGACCAAATTGCCTTTGTATTGAATGTTTATACTCGATAATCAATGACGTCATATCAATGTGTGCACTATCCGGCTTGAGATTATTTTCTACTCTGTGCGCTAAATGTGTCGACGTCATAGTTCGTTTTTCGAATTACTGTGCATGTTTTTATTTTGCTTGTGTTTTCTCTAGAGCGTTCTTGTCAGACAGATAGATAGATAGATAGATAGATAGATAGATAGATAGATAGATAGATAGATAGATAGACAGACAGCGAAACTATAGATAAATAAGGGTCATCAAAGTTGACTCTGTGCGCTAAATGTGTCGACGTCATAGTTCGTTTTTCGAATTACTGTGCATGTTTTTATTTTGCTTGTGTTTTCTCTAGAGCGTTCTTGTCAGACAGATAGATAGATAGATAGATAGATAGATAGATAGATAGATAGACAGACAGCGAAATTATAGATAAATAAGGGTCATCAAAGTTGACTCTAAGTATTTTATAATAAAGCTACCGTATTTAGACTTTCAAACAAAACATACAGTTAAGTATTTATAGAGTAAAATATGTTCTTATGACAAAGTTACATAGGTAATATAAGAGATAGTTTATAATTATTATCTAAGAAATTTAGCATGTTTTATTGTGTTTTTCAAGCATGTCTTAGTTACACTTGGTTAATTTAGCTATTCTTGTGAACGTTATTTCCCTTGAATAAAATGTTGGTATTTGGATTTCCTTATGGGAGATAATTCGTTGCTTAATTTTACATCCATTTCAAATATCTGCACCTTTGGTTGACCGCTTACTTATAAATACAACTTATTACAAGTTATTATTTGCTATTGTAAAAATTATATAGAGCAGAAGTTCTTAACGTAATAGTTTGGTAGGTTTTTTTAAGCATTATCAAGTTGTAAAACAAATACATCAGTAGCAGTTGTAGGTTGCAATACTTAATGTTAGTAGACATACATTATAAAATAGTGCAACAAATGCGTCTAAAATCGTCTTAGTCGCAAATTAATTATCTAATGAAGTACCTTTTTCACATTTTTCACCTTCTCCTAAAATATTCATATATAACAATTGTAGGCTGGAATCTATAACATTTATAACCTTTTATTTTCCAAAAACAAAAACCGTTACATAATCACACAATATAGGCATTTTACAATGATAACTATAGACAGGTAAGTTCCGTTCTGGAACTCACCTTGGGAGGTCTACAGAGAGCCCAACACTCCAAGAACTGTGTTTTTTTTTTAGTATTTTTTTTCCAGACTTTTTTCTCCCAGGAGGGAGGTGGGGGGGGGGGGGGGGGGGGTAAGCACTTCAAATTTTCTAAGGTGTGGGGCTATGTCGTATAGTACAAACTAGACTAGTGGACTTAGCAACAATTTCAATAGAATGTGATTACGCTTGCAAACTGGAATTGAATTTGATTTTGGTGTGTACTTATAACGTGTATGCAATTGATAATAAATTAATATGTCACTTTTAATTAATTGTTTTCTTATACATCGGTTTTAGCAATTAATTTGTGTGAAAGGGGGCGTTTTAATAAGTTTTGACTAGGGCGCTAAAAACCCTGGCGCCGGCACTGATTGTCATACATAGATTCAAATGGCAGACCCTTCCCTAAAATAACTTCTTTATTCCGCATACATAACCTTCCTCAAATGGAAGTATTTCAGACACATTGGTCAATGTTTAATGAGCTGGTGAACACAAAAGACAACAAAAGTAAATGCAAAACAACTGTTTGAATCCCCCCCCCCCTTTTTTTTTTCAAAAGCAAAACGTATTATTTCCAATATCTTAATTCTACCCTTCTTCTCTTCCTTGGTTGAACATTGTCACCGTCCCCTCCCCCCCCCCCCCCCCCCTCCCCTCGCTACTAACCTCGAGTTTGACGAATTTGGAAGCTGACTGCCCATGCCTACTAACTGCCTTTTCCGGCTCAAAATTATTAACTTTCAGTCATTAAAATCAATGAAGCAGAAAATACATAAGATTAGGGATAGATCTAGTTGTTTTTTTTTTAATTACTCATCCGTGCACCATTTATTTTTTGCAGGAACATCTACATTTACGCTTGGAATAATGTATGGGAGTGGGGCACAATGAAGCGAGCATACGAATTTGCTAACAGCGGATACAAGGTTTGTTGGTCTTGTTTGTGTATATTCTGTAATGTCTCCCAATACTTAAGTAATGGGCAAAAGGTGTGTTGGTTTTGGAAATGTTTGGTATTGTAGCGGCTTGAGGTGTTTCTGGGTGTTGGGTAGGTTTAGTAATGTATATGTCTTTTTTTAACTTATAGTCTTAGAGAGATTAAAAAATTATATGATTAGTAACTCAGTCAGGTTTTACAGAAGAACCAGAAATTTATATAAATAGAGAGAGGAATCAGAACAAAGTAAAGAAAATACAGACGATAAATTACAAAAAATTAAAACAACCACTGAATTATATAATTAAGTTTACAACCTCTTATTTATATGTTACTGATACAAAACAGTTTATTCTAAATAATTTGCTAGAAATATAGAACACGAAATCCTTCGCACAAAGATTATAGTTATGGTAGCTGATGATATAATTTCTGTCGCCAAGTAATCCGCATGTGTACCGTTGCAGCCAAATATTGTTTTCAATCCCACATTTGGAATTCTATAGTTCTTCAAATGACGTTCATTCAAGAACTTTAAAAAAAAAAGTTGTTTTTTTTACGTGAAACTAAAACGCATTTAGCTTTTTATTCCGTGATTCAGTATGGCTATAGAATGTCCGGTCCTTACTGGGACTATAATACGTACCTATGTCTACTTTCGATATTCTAATGGTACTCTATGTTTACATGGAAGAGGCAAAGACAGCTGAGCTCACATGGGCACAGATTAAGGGAGCAGCCCAAAACCGAGTCCGCTGGAAATGTGTATTTGCAACCTTGTGCTCCTCAGGGGCCACAAAGGAATGATGATGATGTTTACATTCTTTTTACATTAACAATGCCTGCTTCCAACCTCTTTTCACTTAATTTTTCGATCTTTTAATCAGCGTACCTAGGTCATTCAGACTTTTTGTTAAAGTTTTTTTTTATTCTGTGTACCTAGGATCGTGGCTTATTATTAAAACTTTTATTAAGTGTACATAGGCCATCGTGAATTATATCAAACTTTAAATCTGTGTACCTAGGCCTTCATGAATTATCGACAGATTTTAAATCACTGTACTTAGGTCATTGTGACTCATTCTCTAACCTTTTCTATGAACTTAGGCCATTGCGACTTTCTATAAACCTTTTTGCCATGTACCTAAGTACTTGACTTCTCCATTTACCATTAAAAAAATGTCCCCGTGTAACAGGTCATCGTGACCCCGGCCACCAACTTCTACCTAGACCACCCATCCGAGCCCGACCCCAAGGAGAACGGGCTGTACTGGGCGTCCAGGTACACGGACATGAGGAAGGTGTTCACCACCATGCCGGAAAACCTGTACCTGAACGCCGACACCTTCAGGAGCGGCAAGAACATCTCCATCTGTGAGGGGCCGGACAAGGAGGAACAGTGCCCACAGCTGTTGAAACCTGAGAACATTGAAGGTTAGGGTTAGGTGGGCAGTGGTATAGAAGGTTAGGGTTAGACGGGCAGTGGTATAGAATGTTAGGGTTAGGTGGGCGGTGGTATAGAAGGTTAGGTGGGCAGTGGTATAGAAGGTTAGGGTTAGGTGGGCGGTGGCATAGAAGGTTAGGGTTAGGTGGGCAGTGGTATAGAAGATTAGGGTTAGGTGGGCAGTGGTATATAAGGTTAGGGTTAGGTGGGCAGTGGTATAGAAGGTTAGGGTTAGGTGGGCAGTGGTATAGAAGCTTAGGGTTTGGTGGGCAGTGGTATATAAGGTTAGGGTTAGGTGGGCAGTGGTATAGAAGGTTAGGGTTAGGTGGGCAGTGGTATAGAAGGTGAGGTGGGCAATGGCAGGAAGGTTAGGGTTAGGTGGGCAGTGGTATAGAAGGTTAGTGTTAGGTGGGCAGTGGTATAGAAGGTTAGGGTTAGGTGGGCAGTGGTATAGAAGGTTAGGTGGGCGGTGGTATAGAAGGTTAGGGTTAGGTGGGCAGTGGTATATAAGGTTAGGTGGGCGGTGGTATAGAAGGTTAGGGTTAGGTGGGCAGTGGTATAGAAGGTTAGGGTTAGGTGGGCGGTGGCATAGAAGGTTATGGTTAGGTGGGCAGTGGTATAGAAGGTTAGGGTTAGGTGGGCGGTGGTATAGAAGGTTAGGGTTAGGTGGGCAGTGGTATAGAAGGTACCGTTAGGGTTAGGTGGGCAGTGGTATAGAAGCTTAGGGTTTGGTGGGCAGTGGTATAGAAGGTTAGGGTTAGGTGGGCAGTGGTATAGGAGGTTAGGGTTAGGTGGGCGGTGGCATAGAAGGTTAGGGTTAGGTGGGCGGTGGTATAGAAGGTTAGGGTTAGGTGGGCAGTGGTATAGAAGATTAGGGTTAGGTGGGCAGTGGTATAGAAGGTTAGTGTTAGGTGGGCAGTGGTATAGAAGGTTAGGGTTAGGTGGGCAGTGGTATAGAAGGTTAGGTGGGCGGTGGTATAGAAGGTTAGGGTTAGGTGGGCAGTGGTATATAAGGTTAGGTGGGCGGTGGTATAGAAGGTTAGGGTTAGGTGGGCAGTGGTATAGAAGGTTAGGGTTAGGTGGGCGGTGGCATAGAAGGTTATGGTTAGGTGGGCAGTGGTATAGAAGGTTAGGGTTAGGTGGGCGGTGGTATAGAAGGTTAGGGTTAGGTGGGCAGTGGTATAGAAGGTACCGTTAGGGTTAGGTGGGCAGTGGTATATAAGGTTAGGGTTAGGTGGGCAGGGGGCATAGAAGGTTAGCGTTAGGTGGGCGGTGGTATAGAAGGTTAGGGTTAGGTGGGCGGTGGTATAGAAGGTTAGGGTTAGGTGGGCAGTGGGCATAGAAGGTTAGGGTTAGGTGGGCGGTGGTATAGAAGGTTAGGGTTAGGTGGGCGGTGGTATAGAAGGTTAGGGTTAGGTGGGCAGTGGGCATAGAAGGTTAGGGTTAGGTGGGCGGTGGTATAGAAGGTTAGGGTTAGGTGGGCGGTGGTATAGAAGGTTAGGGTTAGGTGGGCGGTGGTATAGAAGGTTAGGGTTAGGTGGGCAGCGCCCCCAGCGGCTGAGAACATAGAAGGCGACCATTTGTTAAAGTGGGAAATTTAGTTACATACATTAGTAGGGTTGAGATGGCAGAATAACTAAGACAATCGTCAATTCCCCATATATCTAAACCTGAGAAAATACAAGGTTGGGACAGGAAGAATGTACGGGACCTCCTCCCCTCTTTTCCCCTCCCCCACTTTTATTATTTCTATCCTGACTTCAGGTGTCCAGGGGTGTTTGTTCGGTGAGCTCCTGCGGACCCAGACCATCACAGACTACATGTTGATGCCGAGGATGTTGGCTCTAGCTGAGAGAGCTTGGCATGAAGGTAAACACAAGTCAATGTGATGCAGCACGGTGTGGATGTGTGGTAGGAATGGTGAAACTGGTAGGGGGCTTACACGCTTTTCAGGCAGATCAAGTAGAGATCAGTAGTTTCTTTAACCTCGGCATATTAAGGAATTATATGGTCAGAATTACGCCTAGCCGCATTTTCTTTCCATATATTTAGTTAGGCACTGATGAGGACTAAGTGGACTCATGGATGCCGTACGTATATTAGTTCATGTAACCAGAGGCGTCGCCAGGCGGTAGCGGGGGTGCGTACCGCACCGGGTGACACCCGACCTGGCGACGCCACTGCATATAACAAATACGCTGCCTTGATCAATCTCTCCACTGTAACGGGTGTCCGAGATGGATGAAAGTCCAACTGGACGTTCGCTTGAATGGGGAAAATGCATGAAAGCCACACTCCCATTTCAACATTGATCGTAGATCTACACTGCCTACATGACAGGATCTATTTTCTGTTGTTGTATTCGTACAGCTCCCTGTTTATCGTAGATCTACATTGTCTACATGACAGGATCTATTTACTGTTGTTGTATTCCTACAGCTCCCTGTTTATCGTAGATCTACATTGTCTACATGACAGGACCTATTTTCTGTTGTTGTATTCGTACAGCTCCCTGTTTATCGTAGATCTACATTGTCTACATGACAGGATCTATTTACTGTTGTTGTATTCCTACAGCTCCCTGTTTATCGTAGATCTACATTGTCTACATGACAGGATCTATTTTCTGTTGTTGTATTCGTACAGCACCCTGGGAATCCGAGCCAGAGAAGGAGAAGAGGATGAAGGCGATGAACGAGGACTGGACCAACTTCGCTAACACGGTGGGCTACAAGGAGCTGGCGAGACTGGACAGGATTGGGTTCAAGTACCGGATTCCACTGCCCGGTGCCACGTAAGGATTGATGTGGTTGTGGTTTCTTATGTGTTGATTGATGGGCGGAGTGTTCAAAAAATATAACCAGTCGCCACGTAAGGACTGATGTGGGCGTGGTTTGTTATGTGCTGAGGGATTGGAGGTGGGTGGGGGGTCTTCCATAAATGACGCCACGTAAGAGTAGAGTAGGCTTTATAGTTTATGTATTGAGGGATTAGAGATAGGGGAGGGGGTCTGCCATAAGTGACACCACGTAAGGATTGGTGTGGGCGTGATTTGTTATTATGTGTTGAGGGATCGGGGAGTCTTCCATAAATTACTCCAAGGTGGGAGCGTGTTTTTTTTTTATAATATACCCTCGGTGTTAGAAAACATTATCCTAATGATATTCTTGTAACATATCCAGTGTATAAAATGATATCTGTAAGATATTTTTGTAATATATCCAGTGTAGATAACAATATCTGTAAGATATTATAATTTTTCATGTGTAGAAAACAATATATGTAAGATATATTTGCAAAAAATCCAGTGTAGATAACAATATCTGTAAGTAATTATTGAAATATATTCTTAAGATATTCTTGTAACTCATCCACAACGTAAAAAACAACTTCCTTAAGATATTCTTGTACCACATCCACAGCCTAAAGACGTCATAATTATATTTCCACAGCGTAGAAAACAGTATCCTTAAGATATTCTTGTACCACATCCACAGCGTAGAAAACAATATCCTAAAGACGTCATAATTATATTTCCACAGCGTAGAAAACAATATCCTAAAGACGTCATAATTATATTTCCACAGCGTAGAAAACAATATCCTAAAGACGTCAAAATTATATTTCCACAGCGTAGAAAACAATATCCTAAAGACGTCATAATTATATTTCCACAGCGTAGAAAACAATATCCTAAAGACGTCATAATTATATTTCCACAGCGTAGAAAACAATATCCTAAAGACGTCATAATTATATTTCCACAGCGTAGAAAACAATATCCTAAAGACGTCATAATTATATTTCCACAGCGTAGAAAACAATATCCTAAAGACGTCATAATTATATTTCCACAGCGTAGAAAACAATATCCTAAAGACGTCATAATTATATTTCCACAGCGTAGAAAACAATATCCTAAAGACGTCATAATTATATTTCCACAGCGTAGAAAACAATATCCTAAAGACGTCATAATTATATTTCCACAGCGTTGAAAACAATATCCTAAAGACGTCCTTATCCCTGCCTGGGCTGGGCATTGAAATATCAGACGATGGCGGCGCCACCTGGAAGTGGGCCCAGTCTGGTATCACCCCCATAGACAGCAGCAAAGATTACCTTTTGAGGACCAGGTAGGTGGTGTTAGATCACTCGCTGTTTCACATTGTCTGTACGTCACTGGCTGTTTCACATTGTCTGTACGTCACACACTTTTTTATGATCTGTGCCTTATGCTGTTTCGTGTTGGTTCTATAGAATACTCTCTTCTTCCTCTTTGTTCTTAATATTGGGGTGTTATTTCCTCATATTCATTTAAGTGTTACGTGTCAACATAGTATACGCCATATGGCCCATTTGTTCCAACATCAGCCTGGTTTTTTTGTGTGGATTTACTACCATAGACTGTGTGCAACCAAGAAAGATAAACAATGTAGAAGTTGTTTCATTTTTGAGTTGTCTCTCCTAGATGGGTTACTCTCACCATCTAACGAGCGCCCTCTTCCATCAGATGGGGGGGGGGGGTCCGAACTCGGGACTTTAGTAATTAGCTTTGATTATCTCTCCCACCTATCAGAATCTGTTTCACTATGTTTTTATGACATGCTGCTTACAGTCATGTTATTTATATGAAACATTATCTAACACAGTTTGATTTTTTTTAATCAAATTTCTATGACATAGTTCAATTCTGAATGTCTATATGCCCCAACCTGTTTCATACTCTGTTATTTTATCGCCCGCTGTTGTACTTGTTATTTTGCTTAGACTACATTTACTTATGTTAACGTTACGATTAGACTACATTTACTTATGTTAACGTTACGATTAGACTACATTTACTTATGTTTCGTTACGATTTGACTACATTTACTCATGTTAACGTTACGATTAGACTACATTTACTTATGTTAACGTTACGATTAGACTACATTTACTAATGTTAACGTTACGATTAGACTACATTTACTTATGTTAACGTTACGATTAGACTACATTTACTCTTGTTAACGTTACGATTAGACTACATTTACTTATGTTAACGTTACGATTAGACTACATTTACTTATGTTAACGTTACGATTAGACTACATTTACTTATGTTTCGTTACGATTTGACTACATTTACTCATGTTAACGTTACGATTAGACTACATTTACTTATGTTAACGTTACGATTAGACTACATTTACTTATGTTAACGTTACGATTAGACTACATTTACTCTTGTTAACGTTACGATTAGACTACATTTACTTATGTTAACGTTACGATTAGACTACATTTACTTATGTTAACGTTACGATTAGACTACATTTACTTATGTTTCGTTACGATTTGACTACATTTACTCATGTTAACGTTACGATTAGACTACATTTACTTATGTTAACGTTACGATTAGACTACATTTACTTATGTTAACGTTACGATTAGACTACATTTACTTATGTTAACGTTACGATTAGACTACATTTACTCTTGTTAACGTTACGATTAGACTACATTTACTTATGTTAACGTTACGATTAGACTACATTTACTTATGTTAACGTTACGATTAGACTACATTTACTCTTGTTAACGTTACGATTAGACTACATTTACTTATGTTAACGTTACGATTAGACTACATTTACTCTTGTTAACGTTACGATTAGACTACATTTACTTATGTTAACGTTACGATTAGACTACATTTACTTATGTTAACGTTACGATTAGACTACATTTACTTATATTAACGTTACGATTAGACTACATTTACTCTTGTTAACGTTATCTCTCCACGTTTTCAGCTCAGCGTTCGGCACCCGGTACAGCCGAGAGATCTCGCTGTTCCAGGAGTTCAACAAGGCGCCCTCGCCCCTGTCCTCGTATTATCTCGTGGCCATGGGCGTCAACTTGACCTTCTTCGCCAACATGCTCAACAACCTTCTCTAGCTGGGATCTTGGTGAAGCATCTTCGGGGCAGATGCTACTATCAGAGTACCCTCCACTCCACATTCAGCCATTATCCCATCGCTGATCCAACTAGACCTTGACCTTAGCTTTGACCCTAATCTACACCATGAATTTTAACTTAAGCCTAAATTTATTCCCAGACTTGTTTTTTGTGTCTAACCAAAATTCACAGCTATTCACTAAGCAAGTTTTTACTAGTCTTTCTTATTTTTTTTAAACTACTCCTAATCCTAATCCTAGCATATACCCGAACCGTAAAACCTGATTTTTTTCCCCCCGTTCCTAATCTCTCTTTTTTTTAAACCACCCCTAATCTTAATTCTAACCTGCACCCTCACAGTAATACCGTAAACAAAACAAAAATCTCTTTACTGTCCTGTCGATGTTTTCATTAAAAGACCCCCCAGTTATCATATCACACACTCCAGAGTGCCATCCAAAGTCTAGTCACTCATTAACGACCAATGTTTGTAAATACACGTTCCCCATGAAAGAAATGTTATATGGTTGACTATGCGGAGATCCATCCTCACTGTTTGTTTACATTATGTGCCTTAGCATTGATGCTTAAATTGATGATTAAAATATGACAGTTGAGCGACCTATAAGCTTTAAAATTAAATATTGTTATTTCTCTTTACTAGTTTGATGAATATTAGACGGTTTATTTTGTTGTTGTTGATAGTTTCAAGGTTCAAATTTTGAGTTCAAATATAAATTGTTTTCTAAGCATGATTTAACTATTACAGTGTATTATAGTTTGATGTTTAAAGCCGCGGGCATTTGATTTTGTAAGACACAATGAAATGATTATAGCCCTTCAGTTAAATCCCTGATAACGAAACACTATAGAGTTATAGACATTTTTGTTTTTACTCGGTGTAACTAGTAATATAAGCATAACTAATGGTATCACCGTAACAAGTGACGTCAGCATAATTACAGATAACTAATTAGCTTAAGCAATTATGTCATTGTAACTGAAAAGCGATCCTAGTTAACTAGGCTATAATTATATTTGATATTTTTTTAACAATACATTTACACTTTGAGAAAACTATAAGGGCATCACGCATTAGTTTTGTTTTAAAAAAAGAAATCCTGATTATTTATTGTGCAACTTAACATTATATTATTTTAAGGGTCATCAACCATTGCTATTTTAGCGCTTCCGATATCTGAATATCAAAATGACGCCATCTTTTTAAGCATGGTATTACTTTGGCTTCAGTAATGACGAATATTACACAACATTTTAAAACTACAACGTAGACAAAAGAAGAGTCAAAAATTGATACAAAGAAATTACAAAATAATATATATTAAACTGATATACAATTTGATACTTGTGTATGTATTTTCGTCATGCACGTCATAAATATTCCTGTTATTACTTACTGCTTCGTTTTGTTATGAGGCATAAAACTAATTATAACTTACATTCCCAGAATAAATGTTTTACACAGGAAAGAAAAATGCGCTCCCCTTAACTTTCAATGTATTAAATATTTATTTTTTCACAAAAGAAAAATATTACTTCCCTTTGAGTTACTTAAAGATATATTTTTACACATGTAAAAAAATGCATTTCCCTTAACTTTCAGTTAATGCAATATTTATTTTTCTGCCTAGAATTAAAAACATATGACTGATACTGTCGTTGCCAGTAGTGTTTCTTTCAGACTTTTCCTTGGGGGAGGGGGGGGGGGGTAATGGGGGGTGGGGGGTCGAACCCCGGTAAAAGTATAAATTTTCTATAAACAAACACAATGGGGGTAGGCTATGGCTGATCATGCTGTTATATAGTAGTTAGTCAAGGATCGTAAGCATGCTAATATAAGTAGATTGGGTAGGCTAGGCTGATCATAGTGTTATAAAGTAGTTAGTCAAGGCTCGTAAGCATATTAATATAAGTAGATGGGGGTAGGTTATGGCTGATCATTGTGTTATAAAGTAGTTAGTCAAGGATCGTAAACATGCTAATATAAGTAGATGGGGGTAGGCTATGGCTGATCATTGTGCTATGGGGTAGTTTGGGACGAAATAAAGCAGTTGAATACACTGTCTTGATCTACGTTTTTTTTTAAAACTACAGCTTTTTATAATTATGGAAGAATGAAGGGACGTATGGCTTACTAAATACATCCATTCAATACACCAGAGGCGTAGCGAGGCGGGGGGGGGGACATATGTCCCCGGGCGCCGACCTTAAGGGGCGCCAAAATGGGTTGGAAAAATAAATTGAAAGCTTGAGGGGGGGGGATGCAAATCGAAAAAGTTTGAGAAGGTGCAAATCAAAAGTTTGTCCCCGGTCGCCGGGAAGGGTTGCTACGCCTCTGCAATACACCACACCATATGATTATGTGAATGTAACCAACTTGTTTGTTCTTGTCTTTTATGCCATGATTCCATTATTTATCTTATACGGTGGGGCAGGGAGTCTTAAAAATGTCTTAAAAATATGTGCAGATTTTATAACATTATTATGGTTGTGGGAATTTGTGAAAACAATTATATTTTGTGGTACGTGACTGTTAAAAAAAAAAAATTATTTGTTATGAAAATTTGTTAAATATTGAATATTCCGTATGTTATATGTGAGTTTGTTTTATGTATTACTTATATGTACAATTTTTTTATATGGCTCTCTCTCGAGTCACTCTGCACTTCGACATAAACTCTTTTATTATCATCCATATCATTAACATCTAAAGATCTCAATAACATGGTATACTATTTTAAAATCATAAGTTAACTATAAAGTGTAGTTTCAATTGTGTTATTTTAATTGTGTTTTCTCAATATCATTTTATTGATTGATCGATCCAGGGACTTCGACCCCCTTAAGCTTTGTTCAATGATGTTTATTTAAATAAAGTTTCAAAATGTTATTGTGTGTTAATTTTTTCCCTTCAGATTTACTGCTATTTTTTGTGTCAGTCTGATAAAAACTCCGTCATAGATTTCCTACTATTTTATTCGGTCCAATAAAATTTCCGTCATAGATTTATTTGACTTCTATTTTATTCAGTAGGTTAAATCCTACGTCATATAAGTACTACCACTTTAGTTTTATCAATTACCCAGTCATGTTTCTTCAATGTTGCACTATTTATTGAGTCTAAAATTACTTTTAAGGGGGATAATTTTAGAAAAAAAAATCAGGAGATGATATTCGAGAAGTACGTTATTTTTAATAAAACTATAGTGATCTCCCCTAAAGTTTCTTGTATTGTACGTTCATAACGGTCAAAGCTGTGATGGTAATTTTTGTGGCACTCTTCCATAGAAATGGTAGATAAGTACTTAAAATAACTGCTTTACACGATATATGTAAAATAATTACATTCTGAAGTTTTTGAGAAATAAGGAAACGCTAAATTTATTAGAGATCCCCGCTTTTACGATAGAATGCATGTATTTGAAAGTTGGTGTCGCTATCTAAAACTGGAAACAGAATAATTATCTCTTCCGGCCGCGGGCAGTTGAGGCTAGATAGCTTGGGACAGTAACTGTTTCTAGAAGACAACTCCAAAATCAAACAACTGCTGCCTTGTAGTTTGTTCTTGGTTGGACAAAAGCTATGAAAGCAAATCCAAAAATATAAACAGGCTGAAATCGGAGACAACAGCCTTTATGGCGCGAGACAAGTTGACACATAATACTTAATTGTGTTGGAGGAAATCTCTTCCAACACTAGAATTAAGAAGAAGAAGATCGGTTACTGGGAATATCTCAAAAGAAAACTACATACAGAACGTGATACCTATATCTGGAATTCGTCCGACTAATTGAAACTTTACCTAAGTTTTCGTGTTCACAGATATACGGACACATTCCAAACGTGTATTTTCCGACTCATGCAGGTGTGATTTGTTAAAATATCGCATTATAATGCGATGATAATACTATCTCCATATCTGTATACGATTAAGTGAAAGTCAAACAATCAATGTTCCTTATAAGTTGCGCGGCCGGGCAGTAGATTTGAACTATCTTGCAGTCATTGCGTAAAATACATATAGCTTTGTACAGACTTATAACCGCGCGCATAAAATACACGTTGCACACTATTTTTTCATCCTAAGAGGGAATGTAGCCAACAATACAAAGACTTGTAGTAGCATTATACACATAAACTTTTGCGACACAGTGTGCATATTTTAATGGAAATATCCGATAACACGTGTTGTGAAACAGTTGTATTTATAGATAGACGACATCCATTTGTATTTTAAGTGTAGAAAATTATATGAAACAGTATTATAACTTCCATGTAAGTCAATCACAGATAAACAATAAACTTTCGGTTGGTCTATCATTCAAATTCCTATTTTGTTTACAGGCATCAAATGACTCGAAATGAGTGTTTTGTGTTTTGTCATTTTTAGCCAGAATAGCGCTCAAACTTGCGATATTAACGTGTATCAATAATTTATAGTCATTGTTAATCTAAATCTAGATTTATATCTAGATCTAGGTGTAGGAAACTACTATGTACACTAGATAGTGGATCTTAATCAAGATCTAGATCTATATTGTATGGAAGATTTTCATCCATAAAGCAGTATGTTGTAGGACTGCTTAGAACTGAGCTTGTTCTATTTTTTATTTCGAAAAATTGTGTTAATCCTAGAGGCGTAGCGGGGGGGGGGGGGGGGGGGGGGCGGGAAGACATATGTCCCCGGGCGCCGGGAAGGGTCGCTACGCCTCTGGTTTATTTTCCCAGGCTTCCTAAAGAAGCCTCAGACCATGTGGAACTACATAACACTGGATTTAGAGCTACAGCTTGTTTTAAACGTAGATCTTTATACTTGTCTAGGACTTGATAATGTGCGGGCCCACTGTTGTAGTAGAAGTATCTGTACGATGTACAGTATGTATGAAGATGAAACAGCAGTAGCGTGAAGTAGGCCTGGAACTGGACTAACAAAATTAGGGATAGTTTGGTTGATATACAACACTCGTTTTATACATTTTGTAGTGAAATATCCCATACTATATATATATATATATATATATATATATATATATATATATATATATATATATATATATATATATAAAATCAGTGTAAATGTTTTTGAAACCCTCCCACGATCAATTCCTGGCTCCGCCACTGGCAGAAGTATCGCTGTATATTCAGAGTATCTATCCCCAGACGTGAGTTGCCCTGCCTGGGCGGGGGGCATTGTATTACCAGGCACAGGTAAATTTGAATGGGCAGTGCGCACAGGTATTGTAACTTGAACATCAGGTGTGACAATATTCCAAACTCAGTTTCTGTTTTTTTTTCACCTTACATTTTGTATTATTGTTTTAGTTTTCACTCGTAAGCTGATTGTCTATATCGTTTTAAATTCAGATTTTTATTCTTCTTACCATTTTCTTCATATTAATACAGTAACTAATATCATGGCATTTAAACTGTTTCAACACGTTTTCATAATAAGATGTAATATATTAAATATGTAATATTTCTGATTATTGCAAAGACATAGAGTCGTTTTAACAGATGATTTGCAACAATCTTTGAAATGTTTTCAAAGCTGCTACAATATGTTTTAAAAACAAATATGAAATCCTTTGTAATAAAAACCAGTTTCACAATGCCATACGCCATATGTTAGCTTGTGTTTATCCGGCCAGTTTCTAACGTTTGTACAAATATACAAACACACACACACATACACACACACACACACACACATATATATATATATATATATATATATATATATATATATATATATATATATATATATATATATATATATATATATATATATATATATATAGCCTATGTAGTATCACCTTCATTTAGAACGAATGACTAAAAAATGGGAAGTAAAACAAAATATAAATTAAAAACATTTATAACAACAATTAAACAAACCGCCTTTACTACGACTCAAAATATCAGCATTAAAACCCAACCAGTAGATTGCAATCACTGGAATTTAATTATCTGTTTGTCTAGTTGCTGACGATAGGATAAGAAATCAGCCAACCGTGACGATTGCTAGCCAGTATTTTATCTTGATATCTCCCCTTTTATCATTGAGAATAAGTAATTTGAAAGTAAATTTGTCTCTCTAATTAGATATAAAAATTAGATATGCTTGAATAATCATCGAAGAAGAAAGTATCTTGGAAAGTTTGAACGAAATCCCTGAATTATAAGGGTTAAATAGGAGTTACAATACTCGATACAGATCCACAAACAAACAAACAAACGAACAGTGTGACAAAGTAAAAGCTTGTAGAAAATGACTGTTGGTTAAATAAAAATATTCGTTTAGTGCAAAGCATGAAACCACTACTCAGCTAAAGGTCTGTCAGGAAACTAAATTTTTGAAGTTATCTTTCGTGTATGATTGCTTTAAATCACCACCAAATAATTTCTTTACCTGATTTTAACATTATCTCACAATTTTTTTTTCAGCTCAGCGTTCGGCACCCGGTACAGCCGAGAGATCTCGCTGTTCCAGGAGTTCAACAAGGCGCCCTCGCCCCTGTCCTCGTATTATCTCGTGGCCATGGGCGTCAACTTGACCTTCTTCGCCAACATGCTCAACAACCTTCTCTAGCTGGGATCTTAGTGAAGCATCTTTGGGACGGATTAGAGTCTGTTACTATCAGAGTATCCCCCCCCCCCCACCCCACATTCTGATATTATTCCATCGCTGATCCTAATTTTAGCACCGATAGTATTCTTAACCTAGTCTAGAAATTGATCTTCGCTTTGACCAGAATCCACACCATGAATTTGATCCCGTTACCCCATCATCAGGTCTGACGTCATCAAACCCCTGACCTAACACGGCAGCTTATCTTACAGCCAATAATCTTCACCCAGTCTAGATCGTAGTTTTAACTCTAACATTGACACTAATCGGCACCATGCTTTTCGTTCTTTTTCTATTGCTTTTCCCGGCATGTTTCTTCGCCCTGGCCGTCGACCTCTTCATGGGCATGTTATTCGTGTTCCTAATCCTAACAGTGGCCGCGTGCATAACCCTACCTTTTGTCTTTACTTTGATTGTTTCACTACCCTTAATCTTATTATTGTCCACGGCCATAGCCATATCATTAGGCCCTGTCCTGTTTTTGGTACTACTCCTAATCCTAATCCTTAGCTCGTGATACCGCTAAAAAAATAATAAAAGCTGTGTTTCATAATTATCTGTTTTTGTGTATATATTTTTTTTATTCTGACGTTCGTCCGTTTCTTCTTCTTCGTTCTTAATAGTAATGTTAGAAGGGTTGTCACGAAACACAACCGAGGCGGCTTAGTTTCATGGGTGGGGTTCGAACATTATTTTTGTCATCGATAGAAAAAGCGTTTTTTACTTTCTCGTATATGAAGTATAGAGGAAGTATTGTAATCGTGCAAAAAAAAAATTTCGAGATCTACTTTATCTGCCCCATGTGTCTTGGGCACGAACGGAATTAAGAAGAAGAAGACTAGAAATAATTAAATAACTGCATGACTTTGAAGCATATCTTGTTAGGCCATAACGAATTGTATCATCTATAACAATTTAGTAACCCGTGCATCTGAATCGATGCATTTTATTTTGTACTGTGTGGACCAAAAAAAGGCACAATGTAATAAATTTTCATTAGTCATCAATATACCTGCGTGTTCTAAAACGTAATATTTCACGCTATTTTAAAATAGAGAGGAATAACGTTCACACTGGCATATAGAATTTCGTTTCTAGGCCTGAGTCCATAAGACACATTCATCAAAACATCCAGCTCTGGGGAAATGAAAATGCGCAATCAATTAGCGATAACTTTGAGTGGATACTACAACTTAGGGCCCTGGAGTGGTACCCGACCAGCCCTCCAATTGAATCCGCCACTGAGGTGACGATGGAACATCAGCCTGCATTATTCTATTCCCACTTCAATACACCCAATGTTGCTAGATCCTTGCATACGTTCGTATGATCTGCTAGAGACAGATTTTTTTTTGGCATTTATAAATTTCACTGAGGAAGTTTGGATCAGCTCAATAAACCAAACCTTAATTGCTATGAGTCATGTATGTAAAACATTTGAAATATACTTAATTTAAGTCACCTGTGTTGAATATTCGCTGAGTGAGTGCTTTAAGTCACCTATGATAATTAGTGCTAATTTTTCATTTAGATTGTTTAGTCTAGCTTTAATAATATCAACCAATCAACCCATCGTCCATTCAGCGTCACTGTGGTCATTGGGGCATCACAATACAAAGGGGGTAGACTCTGGAAAAAACAACGAATTTTTATTGAATAATCCTTGTTTATTTATTTTGAGTATCTTTGTTTAGGGTACTTGCATGACACTATTTGCATGCACCACTGTCTCATCTGAAAGTATGGTTGCCATGGCAACGACGACCATATTGAAAAAAACAACCTTTTGTGAAGGTCTTAAGGTTGAAAACTAACATATATTTTGATCACATAATCATTGATCCTTACGCTACTAACTCTAATTGAGTCAGATGTCTAGTTCTTGTAATAGAACACTGTAGAAAATTTTTTTTTAGATTTTTAAAACAATTAATAAGGTAAAGTACCATTACAATGTATGCTAAATTTACTGGTATTTTACCGTACCAAATTTTAAAAATGTGTAAACAAATATTTACATTGTTTTCTGTTACAAAAAGACATAGAACTTACTAGTATGATTTTTGTACACACGAAAATTATAACAATAGTCTATTTCTAATTAATTAAAATTGATTTTTTTTCAAGTGTGTGTGAAAATGTTGATGGAAATTTCCGATAAAGCACGTCTCAGCACTGAGATACTTGTATATAAAACGATGACATATTTTTCACATTCAAAGGAAGTGCGGATGATGTTATATTAGTGTGTGTTATCGACAATGTAAGTAAAACAATGTAAGTAAACTACAACTTAACGTAAGTAAACTACTACAGCAACCAACAATAAACACAGTTCGGATATTTAATATGTATCTATATTTATATTCATACTAGACAATAGACCTACTTAATATTTTTGTCATTTCGGCGTCTGAATAGTGCTAATATTTACAATATTAATTTTTTGAATTTTTGCTACTTATTACTTAGATATGGATCTTGTAGATCTAGAATCATGGTTAGTATTTGGATATGGTTTTTGTTAACCCTGTCATTCTCCCGTACAAGCTACCTCTTGATAGAATCCGCCATTTTTATGTGTGCTAATTTTAGCCACAGGAATCGAAAAAACTAAATGTAATCGACACTAAAAACAACCTTTGATTTCCTAAATAAAGGCATATAGATCTAAGTATGCCGGGATCTATCATAATAAATACAGAAGTTAAACTAGGACTAGTCCTCCTTGCTCCATTTATCGACTCAATCGAGTCTTTCGCCCACACATTCATTCACTCATCAATTGATTTACCTATCCATACATCCACTCATCCAATCGTCTGCCGTCCATCATTCAACATATCAACTCATCCATCCATGTTCTTATCCATTCATACAATCACTAATTCACTACTAAGCTATTCAATATTAATCTACCAATCCACTTAACTATGCCCTAATTTATTAATAAATCCATTCATTAATTCATTCATCTATTTATGTGCTTGTTCGTTCAATCTTTCATTTACTGGTTCATTCAACTGTATGAATATCCATCTATTCAGAAACTCATTCATCAATGTATCTTAAATCCATTCAGCCACGTATTCTTTTAATCCAATGATCCATTAATATTTAAACCTTTTCATCCATCAACCCGTTCATCTAACAAAACCTTCTTCAATTCATCCTTTCATCAATTCATCCATTTATCAATTCATCCATTCATTTATCCATCCCTTCATCTATTTTTCCATTCATCCTTTAATTTTGTCATGTATTCCGTCGCTTATGTGTTTGTTCGTCCATTCATCTTTATTTCGTTTATACATTCTATCGTTTATATATTTCAATCGTCCATTTATCTTTATTTCGTGTATACATTCCATCGTTTATATATTCAGTCGTCCATTTATCTTTCATACGTTTATACATTCTATCGTTTATATATTTCAATCGTCCATTTACCTTTATTTCGTTTATACATTCCATCGTTTATATATCCATTCGTCTGTTCATCTTTATTTCGTTTATACATTCCACCGCTTATATATTCACTCGTCCATTAATTTATGCATTCATTCCTTATTTTTTAAACACTACACAACAACACTTCATCAGCCACAACGACACATGTCGTTAACAGGTTGCTTGTGTGCTGTTGAGTGATTGATTCGCTCCGGCCTGCTTGCTATTGTCACTCGGGAAACATGTGTTCGATAATTGTCGAGTTTGTTTTGCCGCTTTGTTTTGTTTGCTTGGTACTTTCGGTCCTTGCACGGCCATCCACACAGTAGCGACACATTAAGGTGATGATGTAGTTGTATGTCTGTGACAGGCGGGGCTGTAGTTTACTCTCTGGCAGTGGCGTCGCTATGGCGGGTGTCACCCAGCGCAACACTTCGTGGTGTCACCCCACCCCCAATAAACTATATATATATATATATATATATATATATATATATATATATATATATATATATATATATATATATATATATATATATCGGCCTACATACGCCTATAATTTAAATATATGCCACATACGCGTACAGGTATGTGTATAAGCGTTAATAATTGCAGACTTAAGAGTAACGATGTTTATCTATAGTCTTTTAATAATACGATTGGATGTAGTGTTGTTTTCTCTATAGTTAACGCGTTTAGGTCATCGTGTCACCCCCACCCCCTTGTAATAATTGTCGTTTTATACTCAAAAGACTATTTAATTTTAATTAATCATTAATGGAACTGGCAAAAAAAGCATAATTCTTTTTGTACATTGTGCAATTATTTGCCCTGGTGTCACCCCTTAAATGGTGTCACCCGGTGCGTTCCGCACCCCCCGCCCCGCCCTCACTACGTCTCTGCTCCCTGGGCTAGATTGTGTTTTGATGTCGAGAGCATGGATTCGAATACGTTGTCAAGGAGATAGGAACGGTCAGACTAGCGATATTAGAAAAATAAACGATATCGTATTCGATTTGAATTTTTAACCTAGAGTACTGTGGTACCTTGATATTCGAGTACCCCTACATTCGAGCGATATTAGAAAAACAAATAACATCGAATTCATTATGAATCTTTAATCCAGAGTACAATGGTACCTTAATATACTCGTTCCCTTACATTTGAGCGATATTAGAAAAACAAATAACATGGAATTGGTTATCAATCGTAAACCTACAGTACGGTGGTATAGAGTGCCCTTTTATACAAGCAACACTGAAAACAAATAACATCGAATTTGTTATGAATCTTTCACCTACTGTACGGTGGTACTTGATATAGGCCTACACATTCCCTTACATTCAAGAAATACAAGAAAAATAAACCATAGTGAATTGATTATGAATCTTTCACCCATAGCAGGCCTACAGCGGTAACTCGACATACCAGTATCGCGACAAATGAGATGTTTTAGATACGATCTGTTTATTGGGCGATTTATAGCTTTCACGTGCGAGTAAAATGTGAGATACAATCTATTTGACAAACGAGCAATGTTACGGAACGAATATAATTCGTATCTCGAGGCGCTACTAGATCTATAGTTTTAATTTAAGGTGGGGGGAAAAGGATTGGGGGCGCTTTTTTCATGTCACTGGCCAACATCTGTTCGGCCTAAAATATATGTATTATTCGTAACAATACAATTGATGTAGAAATTAGCTAATCAGCTGTATCAGTCTATTTTGTATACTTCAAATGTGTATAATTGTGTAATGCAGAGCAAAAAAAAAGAACTTTAAAATTTTCTTCTACCCTATTTGTCGCCCCCCTCCGCCCCCCCCCCCCCCCTCACCCAGATGTCATCGCCCGGGGCGACAGACCCCCACCCCCCTTGTTACACCTCTAGTCAACCCCACCCCCACCTCATCGCCACCACCCCCTCTTAAGTGTTCATCCGCAACAGGCATAAACTTCAATAGTATTTCAGTAGATACAATAGTATCTGTTCTACTCTATCAGTGCTTTTGTATATGTCAACATGATCAATTAATTAAAATGTGTGTAAGTAAACTAACACTCTATCAATATGTCTAATGGTATGTAAGCTGGGGTGGACTGGCTGTGCCCAAAAGGGTCGGGAAATTTTAATAAGGGCCCACAACCCTAGAATTTAAAAAAAAATTGCGTTTTTCCCCCATCAAAACCTGATATTCTTCAATTTGATTGAAACTCATGGGGGCTATTTTTTTAAAAATAAAAGCACTAATACAGTAATAGGCTTAGAGCCGCACCGTTCATTGGGGGGGGGGGGGCAAACCGGGATTTGCCGCATAGACTCCTGTATATAAGCAAACTCAATCAATAGGTTAAATCGTATGTAAGCTAAATAACAGCCGGGGGCCTAATGAACTCATATAGACCACGCGTTATTATGTTAACAATGCAAGTATTAGAAGCGGACTGAGCTGTTTTTACATTAAGTTATTACGTAGCTTAAAAGCACTTTGATGGGAGGTCACCGTGAACATATAATTATCTTCCTATGTCATCTTACATACTGACTACCCCCCTTCCCCACATGTCTCCCCCACCCTCTCACCCCCGTCCCACCGATTCCTTCACTGCCGATCGATAACGAGGCCGCGCCTGGCAATAGGTAAGTGACCTAATTCAAAAAGAGGAAGAAGAAAAATAATAAAATTCCATACAGGTTAATTTAGAAGGACGAGCTATGTGCTGTCATAGGCCGGCGTGTCTGTTTACATGGTGTGTGCGACACACTCAAGTGGTCGTACACACTACACACTTGACACCGTGTCGCTGCTACTGAACTTGAGTTCTTACACGTCCGCGGAATACAGGACATAAGGTATGTATTTAAAGATGTAAACATTGTGATAAATATAGTGCTGATATTTTATTATAACGGTAATTAATTTTCTTTATATGCTTATACTGTGTATGCTGAAAATATAAAATCCAGCACCGAATCTTTCGTCAACTTTAATTTAATGTGGACAACACTACAAGCGCATACGAACAAGACACCGGTGTAATAAGAAACGCTAAGGAGAGCTTTTTATTAGAAAGATTGATCGAGATATTTTAATTGAGTCTATAAATACTTTATGTTATAAATATTTTTTTCGGTTAGCCGGCAAGACAGATAGTTGATTGTTGTTGGTTAGGGCGGTGTTAATATGCGTGGCAGGTTAGGCTAGATAAAGGTAGACTCGAAAAATGTGGTTCTAAATTTTGAGAAATTGTTCTAAATTTGGAGCAGTGGTTCTAAACTTGGAGCAATAGTTCAAAACTGGAAGCAGTGGTTAAAAAATTGGAGCAGTGGTTCTTATCTTGAAGCAGTGGTTCAAAAATTGGAGCAGTGGTTCTAAACTTGAAGCGGAAGTTCTTAACTTGGAGCAGAAGTTCTTAACTTGGAGCAGACGTTCTAAACTTGAAGCAGCGGTTGTTAAATTGGAGCAGTGATTCTTAATTTGGAGCAGTAGGTCTAAAATTGAGACAGTGGTTCTTAACTTGAAGCAGTGGTTCTAAACTTGAAGCAGTAATTCTAAAATTGAGACAGTGGTTCTTAACTTGGAACAGTGGTTCTAAACTTGAGGCAGAAGTTGTAAACTTATAGCAGTGGTCATTACGATTCTTGTGATAGTTTCATCCAAGCGTTATGGTTTATATCTCAGATCATCAGCTTTCAAATAAAGTCAAGAGAAGCAGGGATGTTTAGCCAAAGGCCTGTAGAGTGAAGCTGTACATTTCTTGCACGTATTTGTGACGTCATCCGCTCAAACTAACGTTCACAATACGTTGGATATTTGTGTACAACTGAAACAATGAATTACCCAGGCATACATCAAATGGAAAGTAGTATAGGATTCGCTCTTTTTATATTTCAAATCTGCTTTGAAAACTCGATTCGATCAAAGAAGAACTAAAGTTTTCATCTTGCTATAAAGTGTACTCAAGAATATAAGCCTACACACAAGTAATACACACACGTACACACATGCAACACACAACACACTCACATTAGAGTTTTGTTTTAATGAATGTATTTGAAGCATGAAGTCTATCGATCCAATGAGCCTAATTTGCATACTCTAAGCCATATAAGACACGATATGACCCCAATACAACCACATCAAGGAACCGGAATAATCAATCCCTCTGCGCTGCCAATAATCAAATAATATTTGATCAAGACATTATACGCTGGCTATTATTTATGGAAAAAAAAACTGCTCGTCTGGTGTGTGTTGAGGTTGGGAGTGGGGTGGAGAGGGGGGGGGGGGGGTGAATTACAATCATACTCCCCGCCCGCAATGGATCCTTTCTATGGCAGTTGTCTTAAGTTAGGTTACATTTGGCGACAGCCAATCGTGTTGATTTCTTTACTTAGTGGTTAAACATAGTGAACAACATACAACCACGAATTTACATACCGTAATTTATATATATATATATATATATATATATATATATATATATATATATATATATATATATATATATATATATATATATATATATATATATATATATATATATATATATATATATATATATATATATATATATATATATATATATATATATATATATATAGTCACTGAAGACAATTCACATTCTAGTTATGATGACACACATCTAATCATGCCATTAAGCTTCCAATCGATTGATCCTTTTGTTTGAGCTTACCAACACAGCTTAACATCGGCGTATGTAGCCTTAGGCTTATAAATAACTTATGTATCAGCAACACATGGTTATTTCTTCAGTTTTTTATTTCACACCCCCCCCTACCTGTTTCTCTCTCAATCCCCTGATTACTATAGTTTAAACAGTTCACGGATTAAATGATTTAAGCATGCAATCATTGACCGTAGCAGTTTAACTTTAGTTTAGTGGTCGAACGTTGGTTTGGTAATTAAAATAGTTTAACACTAGTCTACTGATCACAAAAATTTAACATTAGTCTATTGATCACATTAATTTAACAGTAACACAATAGTTTAACTTCATTCTATTTGTCACAGTCGTTTAACCTTAATCCATTGATTACGATAGTTTAACTTTAATCCATTGATCACTATAGTTTAACATTAATCCATTGATCACTGTAGTTTAACATTAATCCATTGAACACAAAAATTTAACATTTGTTCATTGATTACCACAGTTTAACATCAGTCCATCGAACACAAAAGTTAAACATTAGTCCACCGAACACAAAAAGTTAAACATTAGTCCATTGATCACATTGATTAAGTTCCATTTCATTGATCCCCATCTTTCCACCATCCTGTGATGTCGTCAAATCAATGACTGACTCTACCTTATACATCAGACGTATTTCTTCCGCATTGTTGTTAGCTTTGGGTTCGGGTCTAGGTTAGGGCTGGGGTGATCGATAATGGTAGGTTTACGGTAAATCGAGTAATACAAGTTGACTTGTTAATGGTAGGTTTACGGTAAAGCGTGTAATACAAGTTGACGTGTTAATGATAGGTTTACGGTAAAGCGTGTAATACAAGTTGACGTGTTACTTTGTTAGTAATCTCCCCAGTATCTCAGAGTAATGGTGTGTGTTTGTGAGTGTGTGTGTGTATGTATGTGTGTGTGTGTGCGCGTGTGCGCGTGTGCGCGTGTGTGTATGTGTGTGTGTGTGTGTGTGTGTGTGTGCGTGTGTGTTAGGATTATAAACGTAGACACAAATCTCTTCTCATGAGTTATGCAAAACTAAACTAGGCCTTCGCTGTTAAGATGTGCAGATCCATAAGGCAGAAATGTTTTATTCAGTCTCTCCCTCTCTCCCCAGCCCTCTCTCCTTCTCTCTCTCCCTCCCTCTCATAAGTCGTATCCACTTTCCCGATATCCCGATATCCACAGTCCAGGGTATTATCATCAGTTGATTTAATAACGTGCCTTTTTGTAAAGATTATAAAAATCAATAACTTTGTGCGTGTTTGTTTTGTGTTCAGTGGGAGATAAATTTCAGATGTATTGAAAGCTTCTCTGTTGTTTGATAATTTCAAAAATGTTGAAAACGTGTATGGTAAAACAGTCTAGGAACTTATAACACAAAGGTATTGTACTAATTAACCTGATATTTTTTTAAGGTATTGTAGTTAACTAATGATTATGTAGCAAGAATTATCACGTAATAATTCTTATTTTTTTACTTATTATGTGTTAGTTATCATAGTTTCTTCCAGGCATCTCTTCGAAGGAAATCTACCGTCACCTACCCCCCCCCCCCCCTCTATAACGAATGGAATTTATTATATCGAAAACATACTTTTACCCCCCCGCCCCCTTCCCCAAAAACATCAAGTGCCCCCCCCCCCCCCCTCCACCCTGAGAAAAAAGTCTGGAAGAAACACTGTTTCATGTCCTAGTAATCATACGCTAGCTACCTTGTGGTAATTATAATGTGCAAATTATAACATTGGCGTGTAATTATCGTGTGGTAATTATAATGTGCAAATTATAACATCGGCTTGTAATTATCGTGTGGTAATTATAATGTGCAAATTATAACATTGGCTTGTAGTTATCGTGTGGTAATTATAATGTGCAAATTATAACTTTTGCGTGTAATTATCGTGTAATGTGTATTTTGTCCACACCAGTAGTGCCACACGGTGATGTGGGTGTGGGTGTGGTCTGCACTGGGTGACATTACCCAACGGGGTGACATCCAAACGTAATTTTCCTGTATTTAATAAGAAAGTCTGCCATTCCGGTTACTTTAATAACGTATTAAGTTTATATACATCATTAGACACAGGGTGATGTGAAGTTAACGAGGGGAGGGTGTGGTCGAATAGTAGAGCGTTCGACTGCTAAACGAAATGTCTCGAGTTCAAGTCCAGTGTTCGAGTCATTAAGTTTGAGAATAATAATAATAAAACTTTATTTTATAACGGTAATAATAGTAGGCATTGATGTCTTTTTTTATATTGCCTTTATTAATATATATATATATATATATATATATATATATATATATATATATATATATATATATATATATATATATATATATATATATATATATATATATATATATAATATTTTAACAAAATAGCAACATTTTAAAAAATACTTACTAATTAAAAAGTTACTCTTTAATAAAGACATTTTCAGAATATGAAGATGATCAGACCAGGTAAGGTTTTGATGTATAACCAACCGATACGATGCCCCTGGGCTAAACCAGCTCTAATGGGTACCCAACTCACGTTAGGGAAAGTAAAGCCGGCTAGGCATAGTGCAGACCAAAATCATCCATTCACATTTCGAGGCCATTAAAACAGGTGCACTCTACTTCACCTGCTTCGTGGACCGTAAGGTTCGAATGGGTACTTTACTTTTTACACAAGTTAACATCATCCCGGATTGGGGTGACACCAAATAATTTTTAGTTTTAGTACATCATTTATAGCGGTAGAGAGCTAGACTGCTAACCCGTAAGTCTCGAGTTCGAATCCGGGTTCAAGTCAGTAGACCTCCCTGAGTCCACCCAGCTCTGATGGGTACCTAACTCACGTTAGGGAAAGTGAAGGCAGCTGGACATAGTGCTGACCACATTATCCCATTATATGCTCAGGTCATAGAAACAAGTGAACTCCACTTCACTCGCCCCGTAGACCGTCATGTTCGAAAGGGAACTTTACATCATACATATTACGGTCGTTGACGGAAGGGGTGAGAGGCCGTGGATTACTGCTGAGGGTGTCACCACAACCAAGCGACGCCGCTGCTTCGCATTATAGTTCCCTAGACTCGAAAACTTAGATCAAGGGGGCCAGACCCTGATACTTCATGAGTTTAAGAAGTTTTTACACAACGGTAGCCTTTAAATAAACAAAGTCCTCTTAGTATTTAATACACTGAGTCCTCTTGTGTGTTTGAAAGCCTCATAGTATTTGTTCAGCGGGTTTATGTCTCGGGAGGGGGGGGGGGGGTGACCAGACACGTACTGTTTACTCAACGAAGTCACATGATCGAGAAAACTCTTGAGCGATCCATTATTTATATCTAGCCAGTATAAATACAAAACCTTATACGGTTCCCTTTGATCAAACGAATACAGATGTAATTACAGGTACCGGGGTATTCTTTGTAATCGCTTATTGAGCGGTTGTTGTCACGTACGATACCGCGTTTTTAAAATACACGATAAGACAGTCGTGCCGATAATAAAGTATCGATACTTTTGTCATTTAGCAAAATTTATCACCTACTTGACTGTAGGTAGTATGTGCGGTATCGTGTTTTTAAAAATACACAATACTACAGAGTCGTGCTAATAATAGTATCGATACTTTTGCAAACTAGCAAAGTTGATCGCTTATTTCGCGGTAGCTTTTACATACGGTATCGTGTACGATACTACAGGGTCGTGCTATAATGTAGTATCGATACTTTTGTCAACTTGCAAAGTTGATCGCTTATTTGGCAGTAGTTAGTATGTAAGGTATGTGTGTTTAAAAACACACTTCTTTCTTCTTCTTCGTTCTTAATTATTAGTGTTGAAGGTGATCGAGATTTATTTGCCAGTGGGTTTGAACTCGAGACTTTGTTCGAATTTATCAACCATGAGCTTTTTGCCGACTCGACCACGCCTCCAACACAATTAAGCGTTACGTGTCAACTGGTTATGCGCCATTGAGACCATTGACTCCGATTTCAGCCTGCTTTTCTTTTTGGATTTGCTTCCATAGCCTTTGTCCAACCAAGAACAAACTACAAGGCAGCAGTTGTTTAATTTTGGAGTTGTCTCTCCTAGAAGAGTGGCTGTCCCCAGCTAACGAGGCTCATCTGCCCGAGGGTTCGAACTCGAGACTTTTCGGTTTAGCAACCATGAGCTTTACCGACCCGACCACGCCACCCCTAAAACACACAGTGGTGCCTATAATATAGTATCGATACATTTGTCAGCGAGTAATTTTGATAGAATGATTGTGTCGGGATTAGGGTGAGGGTCAGGGCAAGGGTTAGAGTCGTTAAACCTGGAGGTTACAACTGAATGAGATTTGTGCAATCTCGACTATCGGGCATGTGTTGTTCTGTAATGTGTGCACTATGTTTAACGACGGCTTAGTGTCAGTCAAGTCGTAGAACGACAACATAATGAATGGGTTTTTTTTCTTTTAACTTACTTCATGACTTAAAATTAAGAGTTTAACAAACCTCTACGTTTTAGGGGGGAGGCGGGGGGGGGGGGCATCTATAAATGAAGTAACGCATTTTTTTGGAGAATTTTATCTCCCCCCTCCCCTCCGTCATACATCGTAATCAAAAGCCAGACCTCCCCCTAAAATGACGTCACACCTCAGCCTAGAACCCTCCCCCCCCCCCCAACATCATGAACATATGACTTGTAACTCACCGACACGACGTAAGCTCAACAGACCATATCGCTACCACCCCCCACCCCCACATGTCTGGTGAGCTGTTTACAATCGTAGTGCCGGGTCGAATTAGTGACGGCTATTAGGGGCAGATAATTTAGTTTTTAAACGATTTGAAACTAAGGGGAGGTAATAACAAGTTCTGCTTTATCTTTTCATCGTCGTCTGTAAACTGTCGTCATGGACGGCTGCTTTCACGGGGGTGGGGGAGGGGGAAAGGGGGAGATGAGTGGAAATTGAGGGTGAGGATAATCGTCCTTCACTAGCTACGGCTACTGTGTGTTTCAAAGCAATATATTTTCAGTCACAACACTGGTAGTGTCGAATTCAAGAATTCTGAATTACTGAAAAATAGAAATTAAAACAACTAAATAGCGGCGTATGCTACGTCGCGGGTCAGCTCGTTGTTTATATGTTTTGCTTCTTTTTTCTAGGTTTAATTTTGAGTGACACTGCGCGCATCAACTAATTAAACTACATCAAGTTAATCCATTTCTGGACATCCAAAATTATACGACAACTCTAGCTGAATGTGTGTTTTAGCTACAAGAGGACAAACACACCTGATTTCAAACAATGTGAAAACCGTGTCGTGTAGATCAATGAAAGTGACGACACGGAGCCCACAATAACAAACACCAACACCATTTCTTGAATCAAGCTAGTGAACCAAATGGGCTGTAACAAAGCTAGAAGGTTGCCCTGTTGTGGGATGTTGCGTGTTCTGATGACGGCGTTGTTTGGGAAAAACCTGCGGGTGTCCGTGTTTGTTGTGACGTGCGTCATCACGATAATGGTGCTGTTGGAACTGGCTGTTACATGTAAGTACATGTTTGATTTATATCACGGTACTTTATTGGAGGGAGTGGGTTATTACATGTAAGTAAATGTTTGATTGTTATCATGATACTTTAATGAGGGAGGGTGGATGTTATTACATGTAAGTAAACTTTTGATTGCTATCAGGATACTTTAATGAGGGAGGGTGGATGTTATTACATGTAAGTAAACTTTTGATTGCTATCAGGATACTTTAATGAGGGAGGGTGGATGTTATTACATGTAAGTAAACTTTTGATTGCTATCAGGATACTTTAATGAGGGAGGGTGGATGTTATTACATGTAAGTAAACTTTTGATTGTTATCACGAGACTTTAATGGAGGGGGTTATTACATGTAGGTAAACTTTTGATTAATATCACGATACTTTAATGAGGGAGGGTGGGTTTGACATGTAAGTAAACTTTTGATTGCTATCAGGATACTTTAATGAGGGAGGGTGGATGTTATTACATGTAAGTAAAGTTTTGATTAATATCACGATATTTTATTGGAGGGGGGTTATTAGATCTATGTAAACATTTGACTATTTTCACATTGCTTTATTGGAGGGGGGTTATTAGATCTATGTAAACATTTGACTATTTTCACATTGCTTTATTGGAGGGGGTTATTACATGCAAGTGAGCATTAGACTGTTTTCACGATACTAGTTTTATTTGAGGGAAGTTATATGCAAGTAAAAAGTAACTGTTCTAACTTTACTGATTCTGTGTGGGGTGGGTATTGCTTGTACTTTAACATCTTGCCATCACGGAACTGTTTTTTTATGTGGCTAGTCAGTAACAAACATTGACGAACGGGTCAAACATTCGATTTGTTTTACAAGATAAGATAAGGCAGGTAATACAGGTTTAATCTAACACAACAAAGTTAAGCTCAGCTAGCTTAAGAGTAATCCAGTCTGTGAGTCATGTCGGTGCATGTCGGTAAATGTCGGTTCATGTCGGTAAATGTCGGTAAGTGTCGGTAAATGTCGGTACATGTCGGTACATGTCGGTACATGTCGGTACGTGCGGTGCATGTCGGTAAATGTCGGTACATATCGGTAAATATCGGTACATGTCAGTACGTGCGGTGCATGTCGGTAAATGTCGGTACATGCCGGTACATGCCGGTACATGTCGGTACATGTTGGTACATGTCGGTAAATGTCGGTAAATGTCGGTGCATGTCGGTATATGTCGGTACATGTCGGTATATGTCGGTGCATGTCGGTAAATGTCGGTACATGTCGGTATATGTCGGTATATGTCGGTGCATGTCGGTACATGTCGGTATATGTCGGTGCATGTCGGTAAATGTCGATACATGTCAACACATACACCCAAACTTACTTTGAGATAAATCATAAAAAAAACTTAAAGTTTTTTAATCATGTTAAGAGACTGAACTATTTTAGGTAAATTGAATTTGTGATGACTTCTCATTAATTAATAAGCGAATATGCGGAGGATAAATATATCGATCAAATATTATCTGCCGCGTAATGTCATTGAAGAGCAGCGGGTTAAGTACATCATTAGGAGCGGCTCAGGTTATCAAGACTTCGGGCAGGATGTCAAAGTATTGATTGAAGTTTGATTAACAGCAAAAAAAAAAAAAACATGCCTTTTTTTTCAGCCATGAGCGTCAAGCTGAGTCAGGAGGATGTCGACTGTTACGCCAAGAACATTGAGCTGCATTATACGGTCCTGGGGAATGGACCAGCGGTAAGTGTGGGTGGAGGGGGGGGGGGTCGGGCTGCGGGGGGGGGAGGGGAAGGAGGGTTGGAATTTGCAAGTGTAAGAGAGGAACATCGAGCATCGATGATAGAGAAGAATCCGATTGATAGAGTTGCAAACGTAGGACAGGAACATCGAACTAGATTATACGATTCTGGGGTATGGGTCGACGGTGAATGTGTGTGTGACGAGGGGGGGGGGAGGGTCGAGGGGAGGGAAATGGAAGTGAAGGACAGGGGGTGTCGGGGTGGGGGAGTTTGTAAGTGTACGACTGGGACATCGAGCTGCGTTATACGATCATGGGGAATGGGCCGGCGGTGAGTGTTGAGTTAATAGTGGGGGGGGGGGGGAGTGTCGGAATTTGCAAGTGTAAGACAAGGACATTGAACCTCATTAAACGGCAAGGGTGTGTGCGTGGGGGGGGGGGGGGTGAAATTTGCATTGGTAGGACAAGAACTGCATCCTACGGTCATGAGGAACGGTGGTAAGTGTTGATTTAGTAGGGGGTGGGGTCGGGGGGTTAGGAAGTTGCAAGTATAGGACAAGGTCATCGAGCTGCATTCTACGGTCATGATGAACGGTGGTAAGTGTTGATTTAGTCGGGGGTGGGGTCGGGGGGGGGGGTTGGGAAGTTGCAAGTATAGGACAGGGTCATCGAGCTGCATTATACGGTCTTAGGGAACGGAGTGACGGTATGAGTTGACTTGCTTGGGGACGGGGGAAGGGGGGGGGACAGGAACATCTAGTTGGAAATCCGATTATAGGATATAGATCTGTGGTAAGCGTTGACGAGATGGGGAGGGAGCGGGGGGTATTGCAAGTGAAGGACAAAAACATCGAACTGCATTCCAAGTTGATATATAAAGCGAAAGGGAAGTATTGTGTGCCACGAATCGGGAGTGGGGGAGGGGTGATATTACGTTAAAAGGTTGGGGTTTTTTTTGTAAATGTATCCGACTAACGATACATTTTTAAAAAGTGAGACTGTAACTGAAAATACAATAAAAATCGATTGTCTTAAAAAATATGTGAAGCTACTCGCAACATAATCTGGCATAGAATACCCAATGAATTTAATTTACCTCATATTTTATGAGGAGTTTAAGAAAATGGATCAAACGTAATCTTTGGATGGTATTTTCTTCTGTTTAAGGGGTAGTGAAAAGGTTGGTATGATTGAGAGTTCGCTGTCTGTCTGAACTTCTTGTTTCTTTCGTCTTTCATGTTTAAAAAAAAAGAGTTGACAAACTATCATCATGCAGGGGCGTAGCGAGGGGGGGGGGGGGATGGCGGGGGGGATGGCGGGGGGGATGGCGGGGGGGGGGGGGTGAGGACCGCACCGGGTGACACCATTTAGGGGGGTGACACCAAGGCAAAAATAGCAAAATATATAAGGAAAAACTTGAGGGAGGTGCAAATCAAAAGTTTTGAGGGGGGGGGGGGGGGGTGCAAATCGAAAACTTGAGGCGGGGGGGGGGGGGATGCAAATCGAAAGTTTGAAAGTTTGTCCCCGGTAAGGGGGTCGCTACGACTCTGGGGGGGGGGGGGGTGACACCATAAAGTGTCGCATTGGGTGACCCCCGACCTCGCTACGCCACTGTCATCATGCCAGACTGATAGTTTATTTAGTATATAATTATTTTAAATTGATTGTATCATTTAACATGTGTGTCTTGCTAATGTAAAAAAAATGATTCCTGTAGCGCATCTATCGGGCGGAGGTAAAGATGATCAACAACGGTGAACGGGAGTTCCCTGGCGAGGGCTGGGAGATGTTCTTTAGTCAGGTAGGATTTATCTCCCTTGTAGGATCGTTGTGGTAAATTGTACCAAAAGTAGGGATAACCCCCCTCCCCCTGCTTTCCTTAACCCCTACCCCCCCCCCCCTGTGAAAGTACACTCCTCTTAGTTACCTCCCCTTAGTTTAAAATCGTTTCAAACTAAATTATCTGCCCCTAACAGCCGTTACTAAACCCGGCTCTACGATTGTAAACATTTACGTGAACCACAGCTCACCAGACCATGTAGGGGTGGGGGTGATAGGGAGCGCGCTTACAGCTTGGTGTTTTCTATCGTCTCCAAGAGGAGAATTATATATATAGATAGGGGTTTTGTGTAGTAAAGATATTTGAGCATTTCTAGCTTTGTAAATTTCCGAGAGTTGGGGGGGGGGGGAGGGGGGGAACTATATACACACACACGTACTCACACACATAGCCTATATATATACGGGGAGGTGTCAAACCATCTCTTCTTTCCTTGATCTGCCAACAGCAAAAATATATACTTTAAAAACATTTATGTAACAACTAATAATATTTATTGATATAGGCCTACTGATTATTTAGTAAATTGATGTTTACGCCAATTCAACGTGTGTGCTTCGAAGTAAAAAAAAGTTGTCGAAAGGCTGAGTGACTGTCGTAATTCGTACAATAACTAATTATTGCGCATTGAGCATAATGTGATGTTGATTAATTAAACTTTAGTTAAAATACGATTGATGCTTTATAATGACGTAGATCTATATTGTGCTGCAGATTCTTCCATTAGAGAGCAGCCACATTCCGTACGACAACGGCTATGAGAAGAGAGAGTACGGCATCAAGGTCTTCCACTGGAACGGTCAGATGTACAGCCTGACCCCGACCCCAGATTTTGGGGTCATCCCCCCTCAGGGGGTCAAACGCTTCCTGCTGGAGACGGCTTGTTGTAATCTGGCGTACACGGATACTTTCCCTAACTGGTCAGTGTTTTAGGACATTGTCCCTAACTGGTCAGTGTTTTAGGACATTGTCCCTAACTGGTCAGTGTTTTAGGACATTGTCCCTAACTGGTCAGTGTTTTAGGACATTGTCCCTAACTGGTCAGTGTTTTAGGTCATTGTCCCTAACTGGTCAGTATTTTGGGATATTTTCCCTAACCAGTCAGTATTTTAAGACAATTTCCCTAACTGGTTAGTATTTTAGGACATTGTCCCTACTGGTCAGTATTACCTTAGTTACATGATTAGTCGATACACTAAATATATGTTTTGGATAAGCCTAACTTTAAAATACGTTGAAGTTATTTTTTATATTTTTTTAAATGGGACGGCGTGGTTGGATGATAGCGCGCACGACTGCTAACCCGAGTCTGTAAGGCATTCCTGAGTCCACCCAGCTCTAATGGGTACCTGACTCACGTTAGGGAAACTATGCCAGTTGAACTTAGTGCTAAGCACAGTATCCCCTTTTATGCCTAGGTTTAAAAACAGGTGAACTCCAGTTTTTTTTCCAGGCATCTCTTCGTGGGGGAGTCCCCCCCCCCCCCTGAATGAAATGGAAATTTATGTAGAAAATATATACTTTTAACAGTGTTCCCCTTCCCCCCCCCCCCGTAAATATCAAGTGCCCCCCCCCCCCCACCGGAGAAAAATATCAGGAGGAAACGCTGGTAACTCTACTTCATCTTTCATCTATGTCTTTAAAACGAAAGGAAAATACAGTTTAGAAGAGAAGGATGGATGGTTAATTTTGTTACAGCCCTATCATGTCTTACTCCCAATCAGGTATTTACACTTTGAAGGATTCGAACCCAGGATAATCGCCAACACAGCCGGAGACCCGTACAACTTTGTGTTCCGTGCCAACAACAACATGACGTGGAAGCGGTACCTAACAGATCGCTACAACCCCTGGTCGGCAGAGGACCGGCTGAAAAATGCGACGAAAAATTTGGGGATGGCTCCACTACCCATCATTCCAACGTAAGAGTTTTAGTTACAATTTTGTTTAATAATGTGAGAGTGTGCTCCCTTACCCATCCTCCCAACGTAAGCTGTTAAGTTTAATAATTTTATTTTTAATGTGAGAGAGTGCTACCATACCAATCCTCCCAATTTATTCTTTATTTTTTTTAATAATGTTGTAATGGGTTCCCATACCAATCCTCTTAAAGTAAGCTTTTAAATTTTTTTTTACTAATGTTGTAATGGGTTCACATACCAATCCTCCTAAAGTTAGCTTTAAAAAATATTTTTATAATAATGTGAGAGTTGGCTCCCTTAATATATTTTTTTCGTAGATTTTTAACAGCAGTTTTGCAATTGTCAATGTCAGTTAAATTTGGCCATAGAAGTAAAGTATTTAGTAACAAAACAAGAAGACGAGATGATGTCACAATTTTGCTTTTTTATTTTTAAAAAGTAGATAATTCAACTAACTTTTAGTCGTCATTGCGCATTTTAAAGACTACATTACAATAGGTTTTAATAGGTGTAACAATAATTACCTAGTTTCCCTTTTAGAATGAAGTTAATTTCTAATTGCGACACTTTATGTGGTTTTCCATTTTGTTGAGGAGAGGGGATATAAACTCGGTCCAATAAAGCATGCCGTTATCTAGTAACGTCAACATTGTGATTCTCTGACCTTGAAAAATTCTGTATGAACAATGTAGGGCCGGGGCGGTCGGGTCGGTAAAGCTCATGGTTAAAGTAAAGTTTCCCTTTCAAACCTGACGGTCTATGGGGCAAGTGAAGTAGAGTTCACTTGTTTCTGTGACCTCAGCATATGAAGAGATATTGTGGTCAGCACAATGCCCAGCCGCCTTTACTTACCCTAACGTGAGTTAAGTACCCATCAGAGTTGGGTGGACTCAGGGACGTTCTACTGATTTGAACCCGGATTCGAACTCGAGACTTACGGGTTGGCAGTCCAGCTCTCTACCGCTAGACCACTCCGTCCCAAGCTCACGGTTGCTAAACCGAAAATTCCCGAATTCCAAAATCAAACAACTGCTGCATTGAAGCTGTTCTTGGATCGACAAAGGCTATGGAAGCAAACAGTGTTTTTCTTCCAGGCTTTTTTCTCAAGGGAGGGGGGGGGGGGGCACTTGATATTTTCGGGGGGTGGGGGGAGGGACACTGATAAAAGTATATATTCTCTATATAAATTCCATTTCGTTTTGAAGGGGGGAGGGGGCGGTAGACTTTCTTCGTGGGGGGGGGGGGGATGCCTGGAAGAAACTCTGGGAGCAAATTCTAAAAGAAAAGCAGGCTGAAATCGGAGTCAATGGTTTTTACAACGCCTAACAATTCGACACACTTAATTGAGTTGGAGAAAATCCCGCCCAACATAACAATTAAAAACGAAGAAGAAATATAACCATGTTTCTTAAATCCTCAGACCACTGCAAATCTCTAACTACAACACTAAATCTAAAGTCAATGTACTTAACGACGAATGGTGTTTGACGTACGACCCAGACTTCGCGAATGAAGCTAACTATTTAGCATGTAAGTAGTAAAGCGACACAACCATTTTAATAGATAAACTAAAATAAAATTACCCTTTTCTAAACCGGCGGTCCATGGAGGCTAATGAAATATAGATTACCTCAGAGGCGTAGCGAGGGGTGCGGACCGCACCGGGTGACACCATTTAGGGGGGTGACACCAAGGCAAAAAATAGTAAAAATTTATAGAGAAAAATTTGAGGGGGGGGGGGGGTGCAAATCAAAAGTTTGAGGGGGGGGGGGTGAAAATCGAAAGTTTGAAGGGGGGTGCAAATCGAAAGTTCGAGGGTGGGTGCAAATCGAAAGTTTGAGGTTTGAGGGGGGTTGCAAATCGAAAGTTTGTCCCCGGGAAGAGTCGCTGCGCCTCTGGGGGGTGACACTATTAAGTGCCGCACCGGGTGACACCCGACCTCGCAACGCCACTGGATTACCTGTTTGAAAGGATAGTGTGGTGAGCAGTATGCCCAGCCGCCATTATTTTCCCTAACTTGAGTCTGCTACTCATCAGAGCTGGGTGGAATCGAGCTTGGGTTTTGAAACTAAGACTTACGACTTTGCAGTCGTAAACTCTACCACTCGGTCACGCCTTCCCTAAAATGTCACATATCATTGTTACAATGTATGCACGATTATTAATGTCCTCTCGTAATAGACGGTTTTAATCAGTGGCGTAGCCAGGATCGTCTCATGGGGGGGGGGGGGGTTCAAATTTTTTCCCGCATCATAAATATATATATATCAGAGGCGTAGCGTCCCTCCCCGGCCCCCGAGGACAAACTTTTGATTTGCACCCCCCTCAAACTTTTGATTTGCACCCCCCTCAAACTTTTGATTTGCACCCCCCCTCAAACTTTTGATTTGCACCCCCCTCAAACTTTTGATTTGCACCCCCCTCAAACTTTTGATTTGCACCCCCCTCAAACTTTTGATTTGCACCCCCCTCAAACTTTTGATTTGCACCCCCCTCAAACTTTTGATTTGCACCCCCCCCCCCCTCTCAAACTTTTGATTTGCACCCCCCTCAAACTTTTGATTTGCACCCCCTCAGACTTTCGATTTTGCACCCCCCGCTCAACCTTGATGTATCTACCGAGGGGTCTATGGGGGGGTGGTTCTGACCCACCCCTAACCCCCCTGCCTACGCCACTGGTTTTAATTATATTTTTACAGCTTCCTGGAATGTAAGCGTATCGTCGACCGATGTCTCATGTAATCGCTCTATAAAAATAGTGAAAGAAGAGGTTGTGTTGAGGAATATCAAGCGTGTCTTGTCATCGGATGAAGGTTAGTAGGTTAGACTTTTTTTGTTATCTAGGAATAATATGATTTATACCACGGAATAGGGCTTGTAAGTAGGTCACCAACCAGTTCTACGGCTCAATAAAACCTGCATGAGCCATAGAACTGGTTGGTGACCTACTTACCAGTCCTATTGGTACAAGTGTACATTTTAAGCATATAGATCTGGAACTACATTTTTTAGTGTTATAGAGCTATTCTTAGTCATAAAATTCGAGAGATAAGTTATTAATATTTGGGAAAATCTTTTTTTAATGAATAGTATATAGAGATGGGCAATTAAAAAAAAACAGCTTGCGATTTAGAAAAGATAGAATTCAGAGATAGTAATAATTTTTGTTTCGTTTCTAAAATCGATTAATTGATAACCATTTTATTCTCAAAATTGTACAAAGAAAAAATTTTACTTTTAAAGAAAGGACAAATCAAAATTAAGATTTGTATCCATTGATGATGAATAGAATGATAGAAGTAGGCTATATTATAATATTTACAATCAATTAACAACAGATAATTGAAGTTAAAAATGTTATTATCACTCTGGATCCATTCAGATGATTAATGCATATTGTTGCACATATTTTCATTGAACAAAGCTCATGTTATGTGTTCTTGGTCTGTTAACTTTCAGCATATTTTGTCAATGTGGACCCTGCATCTTCCACCATATCAATCAAAGCATGGAAGCCGGCTGGGGTATTTTATGCTATTCAGTCTCTTCTCAGTCTAATGAATTCTAATGGACAGGTAGGTCTTTGTTGAACTGTTGAGTAACATTATAACTATTCATTTGTAGATAGAGAAAGAAAAAAAAAGTAGACGCATACAGCACCAACTAAATGAACAATGCACACACCTCCAGAGTTTCTTCCAGGCATCTCTTTCCCGAAGAAAGTCTACCGCCCCCCGAACGAAATGGAATTTATATAGAAAATGTGTACTTTTGACAGTGTTCGACCCCCCCCCCCCCCCCCGAAAATTGTTGTCAGCACCCCCGAAAATTTCAAGTGCACCCCCGGAGAAAAAAGTCTGGAAGAAACACTGCACACCTCTTTTCTAGATTTAGCGCTACAATATAGATATTGCTTAAAATTGAAAAAAAAAATTAACATCAATATAAAAAATTTAATTCTACATCAAGTAAAATCAAAAGGTTACTTAAAAGAAGAACAAAATTTGACTTTGTTTTTATGCTGTTTTTTTTATTATTTTAGAATACCTTCAGAAACTTTAAAATTTTATTTCAATTGGATTTGGCAGATACCACAAATTTCTATCAGTGATGCACCAAGATTCCCGTACAGGGGCCTTATGATTGATATTGCCAGAAATTTTCACGGTGTGCATACTATTAAAAGGTAGGGAGACACACAAAAAGCAACATAAAACATCAGCATTAAACAAATACAATTATATTGGCTACATTTGTGTAAAAAAAACAACAAACTGCTTTTATTTCACTTTAACAATATATTATAGTACTTTTATTTTTAAATCTAACACTTACATATTAAAACAAATATGCTTATAGTGTATATTTTATCTTAGTTATATCGATGTTTTGTCCATGTACAAAATGAACAAACTACACCTACACCTGACTGACGACGAGGGCTGGAGGATTGAAATCCCTGGCCTGGAGGAGTTAACTGAAGTAAGAGGAGTCAGGGTTAACTGAAGTAAGAGGAGTCAGGGTTAACTGAAGTAAGAGGAGTCAGGGTTAACTGAAGTAAGAGGAGTCAGGGTTAACTGAAGTAAGAGGAGTCAGGGTTAACTGAAGTAAGAGGAGTCAGGGTTAACTGAAGTAAGAGGAGTCAGGGTTAACTGAAGTAAGAGGAGTCAGGGTTAACTGAAGTAAGAGGAGTCAGGGTTAACTGAAGTAAGAGGAGTCAGGGTTAACTGAAGTAAGAGGAGTCAGGGTTAACTGAAGTAAGAGGAGTCAGGGTTAACTTTTTAAAGATGTAGGCTATCTATTACTGGGCTGTAAATTGTTTTCATTGAATAATACTAATAATAGAACACTAGTTATGTGGTACTGGATATTGCATTGATCACATGTTAAGAAATGATTACACAGTTTGTTTCAAGATTTGCACACCTGTTTGCAGATTGGGGGCAAGCGCTGCCATGATCCTAAAGAGACCAAATGTCTGCTTCCATTCCTGGGGTCTGGGCCATACAGCAACTCATCCGGCAGTGGATTTTTAACAGTCAGTCAGTACAGGTAGCTTTAATTGACAGGTAGCTTTTATTGGCAGATAGCTTTTAATTTGAAGGTAGCTTTTATTGGCGGGTATCTTTGATTGACAGGTAGCTTTAATTGACAGGTAGCTTTAATTGACAGGTAGCTTTAATTGACAGGTAGCTTTAATTGACAGGTAGCTTTAATTGACAGGTAGCTTTAATTGACAGGTAGCTTTAATTGACAGGTAGCTTTAATTGACAGGTAGCTTTAATTGACAGGTAGCTTTAATTGATAGGTATCTTTTATAGGCAGGTAGCTTTTATTGGCAGGTAGCTTTAATTGATAAGTATCTTTTATAGGCAGGTAGCTTTTATTGGCAGGTATCTTTTATAGGCAGGTAGCTTTAATTGACAGGTAGCTTTAATTGACAGGTAGCTTTAATTGACAGGTAGCTTTAATTGACAGGTAGCTTTAATTAACAGGTAGCTTTAATTGACAGGTAGCTTTAATTGACAGGTAGCTTTAATTGACAGGTAGCTTTAATTGACAGGTAGCTTTAATTGACAGGTAGCTTTAATTGATAAGTATCTTTTATAGGCAGGTAGCTTTTATTGGCAGGTATCTTTTATAGGCAGGTAGCTTTTATTGGCAGGTATCTTTTATAGGCAGGTAGCTTTAATTGACAGGTAGCTTTAATTGACAGGTAGCTTTAATTGACAGGTAGCTTTAATTGATAAGTATCTTTTATAGGCAGGTAGCTTTTATTGGCAGGTATCTTTTATAGGCAGGTAGCTTTAATTGACAGGTAACTGTAATTGACAGGTAGCTTTAATTGACAGGTAGCTTTAACTGGCAAAGAAACTGTCAGGTAGAATTTTAATTGCAGGTAACTTTTAATAGAAGTGAACTTTTATTTATAATGCATTTTCCAATCTCTTCCTATATTTGTCTACTTGTATAATTTATAGCAGGTCACTTTGTATTTAGTTTTACATCAAAATAATTAATTTTTTTAAATTACTAGGTTATTCTGTTTGTAAATAAAACAAGTTAATTAAAAAGTCTAGTGACAATTTCAGCGCAATTTCCTTATGTTATCTAAAAATAGCTCTGTCGTAAATCAAGAGCAGGGTTAGTAAAACCATTGGTTAGTTATTAAAACGTTTTTTATTAAAAAAAAATTCAGTATTTTACATGTTTTATTTACAATAGAGTTACATGACTAAAAACCATTGCGCGCCTAGCTACTGAACGTGATGACGAAGCCATAGAACGTGATGGTGCAGCTATTGAACGTGATGACGCGTGTGGTGTGGTTGGAAAAAATGCCTACTAATTCGGTCCAAATTTTAATTAATTCAAAAAAATTGTTGTGACCGAACGAAAGGATATTTTTGAAAACTTTCTTCGGCAATATTGTTCTAAATTATTGCAGGAATCGATTGGTACATGTTTCAAGTCGCTAAGTGGTCTGGTTGCCGAGATATGGGCCAAAAACTGCTTTTTTTTCGAGGTGTTTTGGCTTTTCCAGGAAATCCATGAAAGAAACCCGGAATTTTTATAGCCTATGTTCATCCTCGTAACTTGCTTAACATAATTGCTTTTGGAACTAGTCATCGATATTGCTTCGTTGAGGAGGAGATACGACTTAAAGCTGCGGACACACATCCATCCATCCATCCATCCATTCATACATTGATACATCCAGAAATGACGGGTTAATAAACGCAATTCTCCAGAATGGAAATTGCGCTAAAAAATTAATATATGTGGTTTCATACGATCATTTTTTTTTAATTTGTTGAAATTTTAAGTAGACCTATTGGTATAAACTCATATAAACTTTACATTCCATAGACTTAGGGGACTCATGCTTCAACCAGACCTACACAGTGACAGTGAACTTTGCTTCATTAGTTTTTACTGTTTTTTAATTTCTTCCTTTAGAGATATCCTGACGTATGCAAAAATGCATCACGTTGAGATCATCCCTGAGATTGATATGCCAGGGCACGCACATGCAGCCATCAAGGCCATGGAGGCCAGATTTTTAAAGCACTATAAGACCGACATACAGGAGGCTACTAGGTAAGTTTGTAGCTGGTGCAATAATAATTTAGCAATAATTGTTACATCAGGTTTATTTATAATGAATTAAACACATTAAAAGTTACTTTTTTAATTTTAATCTGGTATACTAGCCTACTTTTACCTACAAAAGTATGAAAACTGCTCTTTTGAAAAAAAAAAAATTGTTTTGTAATTTCATATTTTGATTTAGCAAATAGTTTTATTGTGTACCATATTTACACTAATTATAATTAAGAAAGTATTTCGTTATCTTTATTATTTATCTAATTTTAAATTATTTTTTTAATTAGCTATATTGTAACTGATTTAAAAGATAAATATGAACATCTATAAATACAAAGTTGTAATTATTTTTCTATTGTTTTTTTAGGTATCTGTTAACAGATTTGAAAGACAGATCAGAATACTTATCCATACAAAGTTTTAAAGATGATGCCATTAATCCCTGTGTTAAGTCGACATTTAACTTTATCCGTAAGGTTGTTGATGCTATTTACAACATGCACAAAGACATCCAACCACTGAAAGTAAGAACTTTTATTTAAAGGCGTTTTCATTTTAAGATTTATATTGCACGTTTTGAAGGAGGCTGTTGAAAAATAACAAATAAAATAACAAAATAAATATGCTAATGGTGAAATTACCCATGCTAGGAATGTATTTTATCAGCTGTGAAATTGTGTTTAGTAATGTGTTTTTTTTCTGTGTCAAGGTGTTCCATTTCGGGGGCGATGAGGTGCCCCACTCGGCTTGGGAAAAATCCCCGATGTGTCAAAATCTTCCACTGAAAGGCAACAAAAAAACAGCGATCAAGGAAATGTTTGTCTTGAAAGTGGCAGAGATATTAAAAGAGTATGGGCTGAACTTGGCGGCTTGGGAAGATGGGCTGTTGAATGGAAAGGAGCCAATCAACAGAAATTTTTTTTCAGGGTATGCCTAAAAAAAATATTTACAAATGTAGTTAAAGCTTATTTTGTTGAGTATTTCATAATTTTTTACCGTTTGTGCCCAAGACACATGGTGCAGGTGAAGTAGAGTTGATCTGCTTCAGAGAACTCTGCATATGAAGGGATAATATATAAAGCACTATCCCAGACACTTTTTTGCCCTAACATGAGCTAGGTACCCATCAGTGCTGGATGGACTCAGGGACATTCCAGTGACTTGATCCCGAACAGTCTAGCTCTCTACCGCTAGGTCACACCATCCCATGTTGTGTATTTATAACTCCCTAAGTTTCAATTTAGCTAATCCTGAGAAGTTGATCATTATAATATCTTGTTGATTAGAGTTG
>NW_026732887.1:285000-345000 GCF_028476545.2 Physella acuta | reverse complement strand
TTTGTTGATAATGACAATGTCAATAATTGATTTTGAATGTTTTAAATTCAATAAAACTTTGGATTTTCATCTATCCATTAAAATTATGTAGGCTAAGCTGCTTGTACATTGATTTTTTTAAATTTTAATATCTTTGCATTATAATTATGTTTTATGGGATAAATACTTTCTATTAAAGGTTGTTTTTTTTCTTCTTGTGGACAAAACATTGAATCCAGAAAAAGATCACTCTCATTATCCAACCATTTCTAGCAGATTTTAAAAAATTGTGTAGTAAATATATATTTATACTGATGTTTAATTTTTTGCTGTTTTTTCCTAATTAATCAAATTGTATTTGAACATTGAGAAAAATATATTTCTATGCTTGCAATAATTAATTGATTGGGATGTTTTGTTTATTAAACACCATGTGGCTAAACAGTATGGTCTTCTTAAACAGCTTGTTGTTACTTCCCTTTATTATTTGTGTTGATGTCAAATACGGATGTCAAACGAAGAAAAAGAGGATTAAAAAAATATAATGTATATAACAAATATATAGCATTTATAAGTCTAAAGAGTCATTCATTTACCAAGTTATTTTAATGTATTAGTAAGTGTAAATGATATCCCTGCTGTCTGTGTTAGTCTTGAGGTAATGAAAGCCTTCAACGAGAAATATGTTGAAAAAAAAAAGAATAACTAAAACAAATGTCTACATGGAACACCCCCCCTCCCCCTTAAAAAAAACAACCATCCATTCAACAGTCGATTGTGCCAGCCCACCCCCCCCCCCACCCCCAACTAAGCGAGACTAAAATATCCCACAATACACATGCGTCTTAATCAGTGGCGTAGCGAGGTCGGGTGTCAACCGGTGCGGCACTTAATGGTGTCACCCCCAGAGCCCCAGAGGCGTAGCGAATCTTCCCGGGGACAAATTTCGATCTGCACCCCCTCCCCCTCAAAATTACGATTTTCACCCCCCCCCCCCCCCCCCCTCAAACTTTCGATTTGCACCTCTTAAAAGACTATTTAACACTCGAATTAATCACTTAATTAAGTGGAATTATCTTTTCTCTCTATATTTTTTGCTATTTTCTGCCTTGGTGTCACCCCCCTAAATGGTGTCACCCGGTGCGGTCCGCACCCCCCGTCCCCCCCCCCTCCCCTCGCTACGCCCCTGGTCTTAATCCAATCAACTTGATACCCGGCGTCTAATTATAAAAAAAAAATATCCAAAAGCATCTCTTCTAATAACAACAATCTAAAGCGTCTTTCCCAGAGAAGGACAAACATTTAGTTTTCGATTATTTCTCGAGTTGCCCGTCTCATGGGTTCGGCGGACGTCAAGACATGATTTGTAATCAAATTGTGTCAGCGCGGATCATACAACTAACAGTTCAAAGAGGACATTGCAACTGCACGATATAGATCTAGTAATAAAGTGCGTCGGAGCGAGACAACACGTATCGGTACTGTGGTATTGTCTATATCATTGAAAACAAACGTCACGAATCGTGTCAACGCTACCTAAACAGGCGCGCGTTGATCGTTTATATACGGGCTGTGACAAACACATATTTTATTTCTATATCGCGGCCCAGTAGTCTAGTATAGACTAGTGATTGTCGTGATGGTACATCGTGTAATCTCTTTCTATATCTGTATCACTTCATATAAAGTCAAGCAAAAAATTATAGCGGTCGGACGTTGTTAATTTGCAGTACCTATTTGAGATATTATAGAATAGCATCTCCAAAAACTAAGAAAACACTTCCATAGACTGCTTGTAGATGGAAAATACAAGAACACCACCATTACTGAATTTAATGTAAAGCAGCGCATTTAGGGCGTCTAAAAAGCGATAACAGAACACACAATGATTTGTGGTTAATATTCATTAGTCTGTATTTATGGTTTTGTCTAAAAGAAATATTTTAATGTTTTGATTTAAGATCACAATGATGTTGATGCATGGTTTATTTTTTGCAACCATAAAATACATACCAATGTTTTTAATTTTTTTTTAAATCATATTTTATTTTTCCTATTAAGAACACGGTTCATAGAATGCGCATATGAAGCTAGTGGGGTTTAGTGTTTTTAAAAGGTAAAGAACCACTAACCTAACATCTGTAACATTTTTAATGTGTTAGTTACCCTATCACATTACTACTCGCTCCGACGAAATATTATAAACGAGCCGACCCGCGGCATATCATACGCCGCTATTTAGTTGTTTTATTTTCTACTTTTAAGTAATTCATAATTTGTGAATTCGACAGTAGCAATGCTGCCACTAAAAATATTTGCTTTAAAACACTATCAGTAGGTCATTAAGAACGATACTACCCCCACCCTCCTTTCCCCCAACCCCTACCCTACACCCCCCCCCCCCCCCCCGTGAAAGCAGCCTCCTCTTAGTTACCTCCACTAAGTTTAACATCGTTTCAAACTAAATTATCTGCCCCTAATAGCCGTCACTAAACCCGGCTCTGCGAATGTAAACATTTAGCGTGAACCACAGCTCACCAGACCATGTAGGGTGGGGTGGTAGGGAGCGCGCTTACAGCTTGTTTTCTAGCGTCTCCCAGAAGAGAATTATATATATTGATGGATAAGCCTAGACAGTGGCGTAGCGAGGTCGGGTGTCACCCGGTGCGGCACTTAATGGTGTCACCACCCCCCCCCCCCCCCGAGGCATAGCGACCCTTACCGGGGACAAACTTTCTTCTTCTTCTTCTTCTTCTTCGTTCTTAATTTTTAGTGGTGGAAGGGATCGAGTCTTATCTGCCAGAGGGTTTGAACTCTATACCTTTTCGAATTTATCAACCATGAGCTTTTTGCCGACTCGACCACGCCTCCATCACAATTAAGGATACGTGTCAACTGGTTATGCGCCATTGAGGCCATTGACTCCGATTTCAGCCTGCTTTTCTTTTTGGATTTGCTTCCATAGCCTTTGTCCAACCAAGAACAAACTACAAGGCAGCAGTTGTTTGATTTTGGAGTTGTCTCTCCTAGAAGAGGGGCTGTCCCCAGCTGTAGAGCCTCATCTGCCCGAGGGTTCGAACTCGAGACTTTTCGGTGTAGCAACCTTGAGCTTCAGCGACTCGACCACGCCGACTCCTTTCAAATTTTCGATTTGCACCCCCCTTCAAGTTTTTCTCTATATATTTTGCTATTTTTTGCGTTGGTGTCACCCCCTAAATGGTGTCACCCGGTGCGGGCCGCACCCCCCCCCCCCTCCGACCCCCCCCCCCCCCCCCCTCGCTACGCCTTTGAGCCTAGAACTTTCACTTGCTTTCATAATTTAAGCTGACTCAATCGTCAAATATTTTTCAAGCATCCATTCATAGCTAACTCACTGACATCAACAACACGGCTACACACTACACAGACTCTACATTCAAGGGACATTTGATTTTTTCTAAGATAAATTGAAAGAGTAGGTGTTTTTTTGTGTGTCAAAAGTTTTTAATCATCATGGTAGGATATAAACGAAAAGTAAAACAAAATATTAGAATAACATTATAATAAAAATGCATAGCATTAAAGTGTAATAAATAGCATCTTTAACAACATCGGGTTATGTACACCAAAATAAGATTATGACAAGCGTAAATGAATAAAGTTTCAATACGATCTTGACATGTTTACATGTTTTATTTGTTGTTATTAATACATTAATTAATTATATTAATCAAACAACATTCATTTTTCTTGTTGGTGTAATGTTTTTATCTAAGTGTTGTTCTTCTTGGGGAAGGGCATTTGAAATTTCCAGGGGAAGGAATCTGGTAAAAGTATATAATTTCTGAATACATTTTTTTCCGATTCAGTGTGGGGGTTGGGGGGGGGGGGGGGGTGGAGAGAGACAATGCCTGAAAAAAACTCTGGTTACTATTAGTTCTATGAACTCTTTAATTGATAACAGTTTCTATTTGTGCTTTAAAATCTTATTTTAATAAATGAAAATTAAGAAACCAATAAGAAATAAAAAAGTCATGGTGATTAGATGAAATAAAAGTCACGTTGAACCGATACTTGTCTCAGTGGTTATCGCACCCCAATAGTTAAAATATCGTTTTAAATAAGCTTGATCCTGTGTTCATTAAGATAGATTTAAGAAAATGTCGTTAAAATAGCAACAACAATATCAGTTCTGATTGCAACGGTATTGCCTATATAAATAGTACTAATAAAAATATACACTGACAAAGGAATTGTTAAGATGAGTATTAGTATTGCGGAAACTTTGTATTAAATAATAATATGTATTAATGTTAATAGTGTATTCCAACAGCGTCCAGTTAGGCTTGCTTGGTCCATCCATCAATCAGGTTTTGTTCGTCCATCTGTCAGTCAGGTTTGGTCTGTCCATCTATCAGTCATAATTGGTCTGTCCATCTGTCAGTCAGGTTTGGTTTGTCCATCTGTCAGTCATGTTTGGTCTGTCCATCTGTCAGTCAGGTTTGGTTTGTCCATCTGTCAGTCAGACTTAGTTTGTCCATCTACTTTAGTTTTGTCCTCTACCTCCTCCACGTCAGTCAGCTCCGACTTTCTTCTGGCACCAGTTTCCGGTTCCGCCGGGAGGTTGAGCACAGACCGGATGTACTTGGCGTAGCTGACTTTGGCTGGAGGTTTGGGTGGAATCTGCGGGGGGATGTACTCCGCAAATTGCGTGATGACTGGCGCTTTGTGGGTGCGTTGTGTTCTAAATTCCACTTCCGGTTTTACTTTCGGTTTCGTTTCTGGAATATCTGAAAATATATGCGTACAGGTTCGGGCTGCTAATCATATTATTTTCACAACGAAATTATTTTTGTAAATAGGCATTTACGTTTTAAGATCTCCAGTTTGTGACATTGTTTATTTCAAACTATTGCATATATAACCCATAACGAAAGGTAAATACAAAGTGATCTTACAAATATGACTTTTTCTTAACTTACTATAATATTTTTTTTAGAATTAATAGACGGCCAGAATTCGAAACTGTACAGTTTTGCTAGGATATACATTGGGTAAGCGTTTCTACATTTTGTCACTTGTCCAGGCGGTAGAGCGCTAGTCTTCTAGCTCAAAAGTCTCGAATTCGAATCCGGGTTTAAGTCCGTAGAAAGTCCCTGAGTCCACCCAGCTTTCGGTGGGTACGTAACTCATGTTAGGGAGAGTAAAAACGGCTGGGCATAAAGCTGACCACACTATCCCTTCATATGCCGAGGCCACAGAAATAGGTAAACTCTACTTCACTTAAAATAATGAATGGTTAACATTGGATAAACCTGCTGATATACAACTTATTTTGAATTTAACTACAAAAAAAAACTACACAACTTCAAACAAAAAGGTTAACATTATTTTCAAACAATGCATACATTTATGTTGAAAGCTGATATTAAATGACGAATTATAATGTAAGAACACTAGCCATATTATCAAAAGCGTAAAAAGTATATATGGAAACGACAATTAAAAATAGCAAAATTCTCTGATTCAAAGAAATATTTTATATAGTGGTTACAATTAGAGTGGTTAAAATTAGAGCCAAAATCAAATCAACAAAACAGGTTGATTAGCCAATGCAGTAAACACTTATTTAGGTAGAATCACGAAAAACATGCAGTTTTGTATTTTAGATTATTCATAAAATATATTATAATACAAACATATATTAGTAGCTTAGGAAACAGAATAAAAAACCTAGCCACCACCGGATAATATTGTCATTTTTTAAAAACAGTTACGAAGATTTGATAATCAATTCAGAAGCGTAGCGAGGGGGGGGGGGGGGACATGAGGCGCCAAAATGGGTTGGAAAAATAATTTGAAAGGTTGGGGGGGAGTTGCAAATCAAAATCTTGAGGGGGGGGGGGGTGCAAATCGAAAGCTTGGGGGGGTGCAAATCGAAACTTTGTCCCCGGGCGCCGGGAAGGGTCGCTACGCCTCTGAATCAATTTAACACTTTTATTTTTTGTTGCAGGTTTCCCTATGGTATTATGCAACAAACACATTTTTAAGACAATTCACAGCTTGTAAACTACGGCTGTTATTGGCTAGTACACAAATATTGGTTTAATTGTAATTGTAACTATCACGAAACTGAAAGACTGGATATTTGAGCAAATGTTGGGAGACAAGATTTGTAACACGGGGTTGTTGATAAATACATCGAAAAAATGTATATACAATTGTAAGATGTAAACACACTCATCAAATACACGCCTTTCCTCACATGCACACATAGACACTCACACACATACACACACACATATATATATATATATTATAAAAGTTTGCTTAAAATACAGAATAATAACTTTCAGCAGATTATACATTGTATAAATAGCACAATATCTCTGGTTTAGATTAACACATATTTACAGAAAATTACATTTATGAAAGTAAAATTTCCAAAAAAAAAAGCCTGTTCTATCTTAAAATTCAAAGTGTAAACAAAACAATAAAAACAATATGAAAGATATCTTTGGAGGTCAGAGGCGTAGCGATGGGGAAGGGGGGGGGGGGGCAGGGGAGTACATATGTCCCCGGGCGCCGACCTTAGGGGGCGCCAAAATGGGTTGTAAAAACAAATTAAAATGTCATTTTAGCTGCACTTTTGCATTATAAATAGTTTGAGGGGGGGGGGGGGAGGGTGCAAATCGAAAGTTTGAGGGGGGGGGGGCAAAAATTGAAAATTTGAAAATTTGCTCCCGAGGGGGGCGCCAAATTGAAAGTGTGTCCCGGGGTGCTGGGAAGGGTCGCTACGCCTCTGTTGGAGGTAACATTCGTTAATGAGGTAATAGAGCCGACACACGCGTACCATTTTAAGCTTAAGAAAGTAGATTAAGTCACACACCAGTGTCCATAAAAAGGCTGTTTCTGGAACCTGTAAACTCGCTGACCGCCTGCGACGACATTTTCTGTTTAAACAACGAAAACGGATTCGAAAACGAGGCTGATAAATTATCCAGCGAGCGAGCCTTGGCGGAAACGTACCGAGGAAATTTAGGTGGCATTCTGACGTCATCGACGGAAACGGGAATCCAGGGTTCCGATAGCCTGGTGTTCTCGTACGATGTGTGCTTCCATCTTCGGGGCAGCTGCTTGACCCACCGGATGTACTGCGGGTCTGTCTTTAACACGGGCTGCTGGTAAAACGTCTTGCAACTGTCTAGGATCTGAGAAGAATAAAGACTTGAATCTTGGCTCACAGCTTCCTCTGACTTACACGAAAACAGCGGTGAGTTAATTTTGATGTGTTCACTACGACGTAATACTAAATTTGCATCGCTGGATAAAGTTTCCATCGAGCTGTGTTTTCTTTTTGTCGCTCGCACTAGTTTTTTCTTCTCCTGTGCTTGATGTGTTAAGAAATTTTTGTTCTTTACTGTTTGAAGTTTCTCAAGTTCTCTCATCATCTCCTGCCTGGAATTTGCTGCGCTCAATAGTGCCAAAGTCGAGTCCGTTTTGTTCTCAACTCTGTCAGTTGGTTGTTTGGTCTTGTAAAATCCAAAAACAGATTTTTTTGGTGCTGGATGACCAGGTCTTGAGTAAAGAAAATTGGTTCCAGAATGTTTGATGGACGGTAGAAAAGGTCTTGGTGTTTTGTGTGATGTCGATTGTAGCGAATCGGTGTCTATAGATTTGGTAGGTTTCTGGGTTAGCGTAGTAGATAGGTGGTCTTTTGATTTAGTTGGTACAAGTGGGAGGTGGTCTTTTGATTCAGTGGGTACAGGTGGAAGGAGGTACGAGGTTGCTATTGGTACAGGTGGGAGGTGGTCTTTTGATGTAATTGGTACAGGTGGGAGGTGGTCTTTTGATGTAATTGGTACAAGTGGGAGGTGGTCTTTAGATTCAGTGGGTACAGGTGGAAGGAGGTACGAGGTTGCTATTGGTACAGGAGGGAAGGGGTCTGTTGATTTAATTGGTACAGGTGGGAAATGGTTACTATTTGCTATCGGTACAGTTGGAAGTATGTCTTTAGATTCACTTGGTACAGGTGGAAGGCGATCTTTATCTTTAATTTGTACAGGTGTGAGATGGTCCATACCTTCAGTAAATACAGGTGTGAGATGGACCTTACTTTCAGTAAACACGTTTGGCAGTTGGTCAGGGCTTTGGTCTCTACTTTCAGTAAACACAGGTGTGAGATGGTCCCTACCTTCAGTAAACAAAGGTGTGAGATGGTCCCTACCTTCAGTAAACAAAGGTGTGAGATGGTCCCTACCTTCAGTAAACAAAGGTGTGAGATGGTCCCTACCTTCAGTAAACAAAGGTGTGAGATGGTCCCTACCTTCAGTAAACAAAGGTGTGAGATGGTCCCTACCTTCAGTAAACACAGGTGTAAGATTGTAATTACTTTCAGTAAACACAGGTGTGAGATGGTCCCTACTTTCAGTAAACACAGGTGTGAGATGGACCTTACTATCAGTAAACACAGGTGTGAGATGGACCTTACTTTCAGTAAACACAGGTGTGAGATGGACCTTACGTTCAGTAAACACAGGTGTGAGATGGACCTTACTTTCAGTAAACACGTTTGGCAGTTGGTTAGGGCTTTGAGTTATCTTAGATGGTACTTTGTCTCTGTTGCTCCACTGCACAGATTTCTGTTTGTGTTTACTGGTTAACTTTGTTTCATTTTCAACAAATACACTTTTGTATCTTAGCTTCGGCAAATAATTATGAAAAACTGCCTCTGTGTGAAACATTTCACCATTTGCCACTTTTTCCTTAATTTTAAATTTTTCTTTGATTTCGGGTAGCTTTAATGATGATTTTGTTAGCTGCTTTTTATTCCTAAATATTTTAACCCTCTTTTTTGTATCTCCTTTCATCCCCAATCTTCCCTTTTCATCTTCTGGTATGTTTATTGAACGTCTGGACATCAATGAATAACTTGACTGTCGTTGCAGTTTGTCGACCATAGTTTTCAAATCCTGTACGGCGGATATCAACTGATAAGCAAATATGTTCTTGTCTTCATTTTCTTCTGTGGTTGTCAACTCTCTGTCGATATCCGGCAAGCGAGTTAACAACGATAGAGTTCGTTCTTTCATCAAAATGGAGACTTTACTCTTGGTCAGCGTCGACCTGCTGCCCAGGGTCTTAGCCTTTCTAGACTGAAACGTTAGAGAAGTCTGTCTCTGCACGGAGAGGAATTTTCTTTCGTTGGTACTCAGAGAAGAATGTTTTTCCATGGAGGTGAGTTTCCTAGCGTTGAAATTTTGTGAATTCTGTGTTGTCATGAAGGGGACTTTACCAGCATTGGCCCAAAGTGATGGGTTCTCTATTGCGTCTAAACTGTGATTAGTATGTACTGTAGAAATGAAACACAAAAATTGTATCTTTTTTTCTGCACTCCACATAAGTCTAAAGACCGAAACTACAATCCTACAATCAGAAAAATGATTGTGCGCGTGGTAAGAAATTCTCAATCAATTGACCAGTGATGTGTTAGGGAACAAAATGGTGGAAGTTTGCTATATTTAGAACACATCTATGTGAAGGGCAGGTGTGTTGAGTATAGCACGCTAAAAAACAAAAAGTGAGAATCGGCTTTACAGTGCAACATTTGTGCATCGTTGTGATTGACTGTGTAAGGTCCAACATTACAGAAGCTCATATTGTGGTTGGGGCTGATTAGTATAATAATTTATAATTACAGTTATTGAGATTATTTGTTTTTAAAGTAGATAACAAATGTAGTATTGTATTTGTAGGTTAATGATTAGCAAAATAAAAAAATGGGGTAAATAAAATTGCGAATAGGTGTGCTGAATAAAAACAATAAGAGAAAAAGTCAAATGTGTTTTAATTATTTAAGTATACTGGATTTTTTTTTAAAAACGATATAATTGTATAAATATTAAGTTTAAGAAATGTTTTACATATTTTTTATCAAAATTTTAATCACGCATTTATTATCGCGTATTATTATTATCAGTTTATTTTACACATTTTATACGACTCTCATTTGTACCGTTTAAAATTATTATATATTTCTTATATTAGCATTGTTATTATTTATATCAATGCTGCATAATTTTTTTTTAAAATTTAATTAATCAAAAGGGTGAATTATTTAAAAAAAAAAGATAAAGTGATTTAAAAAATGAATGCTAATCTAATAAAGATAAGAAAATTTAAAATATATATATATATATACATAACAAACAACAAAGCAGTAACACGTGAGATAATTACCACTGGCAATAACTGTAACACCGACGTTCCTTGTTGTAGCGACCCCCTCGTCCTCTGTGGGGTGGGGCAGTGACGTCAGCGATATAGTTTCTGACAGGTTCGTGTCTTCCATATCACTGACGTCACTCAGATCTTGGGCGTCAGAGAAATCATAGCTGGAGTCGTCATGGTGTGAGGGAGGGGGTGAAATGGTGGGTCGTGGGTCTGGAGATTTGGAAGATACAGTTGATACAGAAAATCCCACCTGCATATATAGGCCTATATATATATATATGTATATATATATATATATATATATATATATATATATATATATATATAATATATATATTTGGAAGATACAGTTGATACAAAAAACGTGTATATATATATATATATATATATATATATATATATATATATATATATATATATATATATATATATATATATATATATATATATGATTTTCCAAATTATATTTTTTTTATATTTAATCAATATTTCTAATCAAGCAACGTTTAAATCGGTTACCAGTGTTTGATTTATTTGAAAGACGTCCCTTTAGTTAGGGATCCTAAAGCGTAAACTATTGGAAATCGAACCACCAAAATTAGATGCGAGTCATCATTATTGAGTAGAAGTATATTTTAATAAAGCTAACACTTTTAGACTTTCAAACAAAACATGCAGTTAAGTATTCAATACGTAAAATATATTGTTTTTACAAACATACACAGTTAATATTAAAGATTTATTATAATTATTAAGTAATGAAATTTAAAGCGTTTTATTATGTTTTTCAAGAATGTCTTAGTTACACTTGGTTAATTTAGCTATTCTTTTGAAAGTTATTTCCTTTGAATTAAATTTTGGTATTTGGATTTTCAAATGGGAGATAAGTCATTGCTTAACTTTACATTCATTTCAAATTCCGCTTACATTTCAATACAACTTTAAGTTATTGTTTGCTATTCTAAAAATTATATAGAGCTGAAGTTATAAACAAAATAGTTTGAACGTTTTTTTTTAGCATTATCAAGTTGAAAAAACAAATACACCAGTAGCCGTTGTAGATTGCAATACTTAATGTTAGTAGACATACAGTCTTAGTCGTAAATTAAACATTTAGTTAAACATCTAGTTATTTGTCTTTTCATATTTTTCACCCTCTCTTAAAGGATTCATATACAACAATTTTAGGCTGGAATCTATAACATTTATAACCTTTCATTTTTCAAAAACAAAAAAAATATCGTAAGTTCCGTTTTGTAATTCACCGTGGGAGGACTGCAGAGAACTTTTTTTTCAGTGTTATATATATATATATATATATATATATATATATATATATATATATATATATATATATATATATAATTTATGAATTTGTGTTTGTTTATATGTGTGGGTTGTGTGTCTGTGACTGTACATTCCTCTATTTTAGTTTTATGTGTCTGTATGCATGCATGTGTCTGTCTGACTATTTAAAATCGTAAGAGTGTGTATGAGGGGAGACTATGAAAATATTATACCTGGTTTTCTTGGAGGATTGAAGTCTGAAACAACTGTAGCTCTTCCAACCACTAAATATTTTAAGGAAAATAACACATTTTTTAAAAATAAAGTTTACAATTTAGATATCACTGTACGATTATGTTTTTAATGATGGATAATTACATGGATGTGATTTTGTCTTTACTGATTACTTACATAAAGCTCGCTTGTCTTCAGACCTGTAATGAAATGTATATATTGATGTTATATAACAGCTATAATGTAAGTTGAGGCGTGCTTGTATAAATAGGGGCGATGTGGCCTAGTGGTAGAGCACTAGACTGCTAAAACCGAAAGTTTCAAGAGCCCACTCAGCTCTTATGGGTACCTAACTAACGTTAGGGAAATTGAAGACCACTGGATATAGTGCTGACAACACTATCCCTACAAATGTCAAGGTAACAGAAACAGGTAAATCTACTTCACTTGCTCCATGGACCGTTAAGTTTGAAAAAAAACTTTAATTTAATAACATTAATAATTAATTATTGGTCAAGAGTCAAGACCATAAACATCAGCCATTTAATTTATTATAACCAGGGGCGTATCGAGGGGGTGACACCAAGGCAAAAAATAGCAAAATATATACAGAAAGTGATAATTCCACTTAATTAAGTTATTGATTCGAGTCTTTTAAGATGTGCAAATCGAAAGTTTGAGGGGGGGGGGGGGGGTGGGGAACAAATCGAAATTTGAAAGTTTGTCCACGGGAAGGGTCGCTACGCCTCTGGGGGGTGACACTATTATGTGCCGCACCGGGTGACACCCGACCTCGCTACGCCACTGATTATAACCTTGCGCCTAACCTGATTTAATGTATAACATTGTAACATCACCCCAATTTGTCTATATTTAAGTAATTAATTAGTTTTAACCGTCAAATTATTAGCTTACTGTTTCTTCCGACAGACGCAGCAGTAGGTCAAGATGGCTACTGCCACAATGATGGCCACAGCCGTGACGCAGGCGAAGACGATAAGGACGATGATGGCGGTGTTGAGGTCGGAGCTGGAGCTAGTGTCGGAGTAGGGCGCGACCTTGGTGACCGCGAAGGTGGCGTCTGACACCCCGCTGACAGGTGTGCCGTCAGGTGAGGCTTGCAGGTACTGGCATGTGTCAGAAGACGAACGTGTTTAAAAGTAGAATAACATCAGCGTAATGAAAACACCACAGTTATACATTTAAACTTTCCCCTTTTTTTTATCCATTCAGTGTTATATATTTTCTAAGGCAAACACCCTGCTATCATATAACATTACTTGGACCTGCCTGCCACCCCCCCCCCCTATCACATGCATTCAGGTACTGCAAACAAAAATATTTTTTTGTTTTAAGTTACTGGATAATTTAGAGAAAAATAACTGAATTCTCTAAGTTGTATCTTTTAAATACATTTTTAAATACATTTTCAAATTCTAGCACTTAATCATCAACACACCCATATTTTATGCATATTTTAACTTGTAACTTTACCCTAACCCTAACCTCTCTGCTAGTGATAAAAAAGACACTAATCTGAGTAAGGACTAAATACAGGTACATACCAGCAGTGACGTGAAAATACAAACAACCAAAAAACACAATAAAACACAAAAATTAGCCGACCCGGATTTTCATAAATCCTAATAGAGATTGTGATAAACAAAATAATAAAAAGAACCCCAAAGAAACAAAAAATCGTTTTATATTATATTAAGAAAAAAAAATCAATAAATTAATTCAACAAGGCGAATCGATCAGCACCACTAGCTAATCTCTGATCGGTGGCTTCAGTTCTTTGACTCGGGTTGTATGTTAGACAAGGATCCATATATTAGCATTGCATTAACTACTTACATTGATTACTTACATTAATTATTTAATTTACTTAAACCGGACTCAGTAATGTCAGTTAATGAATTAATAGTATGTTAAAGTTGATTAAGTAACTAATTAATTACTCACAGGCAGAGCCTGTCCCTGGGTTAAAAATGTTTTGGTCATGTCCACGTTGTTGATGTCGTTAGCCGCCTGGTCGGCTTGTACCACAACCAGCGCCACAGACCTGGGAACAGCAACATTTTATCAGTTCACGACATCAACATTTTATGAGTTCACGACAGCAACATTTTATCAGTTCACGACATCAACATTTTATGAGTTCACGACATCAACATTTTATCAGTTCACGACATCAACATTTTATGAGTTCACGACATCAACATTTTATGAGTTCACGACATCAACATTTTATCAGTTCACGACATCAACATTTTATGTGTTCACGACATCAACATTTTATGAGTTCACAACATCAACATTTTATGAGTTCACGACAGCAACAATTTTTGAGTTCACGACATCAACATTTTATGAGTTCACGACATCAACATTTTATGAGTTCACGACATCAACGTTTTATGAGTTCACGACATCAACATTTTATGAGTTCACGACATCAACATTTATGAGTTCACGACAGCAACATTTTATGAGTTCACGACATCAACATTTTATGAGTTCACGACATCAACATTTATGAGTTCACGACATCAACATTTTATGAGTTCACGACATCAACATTTATGAGCTCACGACATCAACATTTTATGAGCTCACGACATCAACATGCTAAACGCATGAAAAAAGTGCATGTGTAGCCCAGTGGCGTAGCGAGGTCGGGTGTCACCCAGTGCGGCACTTAATGGTGTCACCCCCAGAGGCGTAGCGACCCTTCCTGTCGACAAATTTTTGATTTGCACCCCCTTAAACTTTCGATTTGCACCCTCCCCCCCCCCCCCCAAGTTTTCGATTTGCACCCCCCCCCCCTCAAACTTTCGATTTGCACCCCCCTCAAGTTTTTCTCTATATATTTTGCTATTTTTTGCCTTGGTGTCACCCCCCTAAATGGTGTCACCCGGTGCGGTCCGCACCCCCCACCTCCCTTCGCTACGCCTCTGGTGTAGCCCATGACTGCTATTCACAAGAGCCACGTAAATGGTATCGCGCTTTTACATGTGACTACAACAAAACTAGACCATGTATGATTGTGTGATGTTGTGTATTTGACCACATGACTACAACACAACTGGACCGTGCGTGTTGTATCTGGTATGTATCTGATCACGTGACAACCATATTACTAGACCATGGATGCTGTATCTGGTATGTATCTAATCACGTGACAACCATAACACTAGACCGTGGTTGATGACGTACTCAGATGCCAGCAACCTCCTCCTGGTTGTCGTGGATGTGGTTGACTGGATGTCCCAGATGACAACCCGATAAGGGCTGGGATAAAATGTCTGCAGGTGATCTCGAAATTTGGACCTGAGAAATTCATTAGATTGGTTTTTAGTTTATAGGATAACATATAAACGTAGATCTAATTTCTTAGGAGAAGAAAGAGAAAGCGGCAGAAATAAAGAGGCGTGTGTATTCCTTTTGATTTTAAGTAAAACCAAACTTAAAATACTTTTTAAACATATTTAGAGAAAAATTCTTTCAGAGTGATTTTTTCTTAGTTTTTACAAATATGTACCTTATTTCATTGAACACCCACCAAACACCAAACAACTTTTAACGACCATCATTTTACTCAATACAGCAAGTACCAATAACTTTAATAATCTATCATTTAACTAAGCATCCAACAAACACGAACTAACTTTACCAAATCTTAATTTAGCTAAACATTTAATTAAACGCAAGACAACTTTAACAAACTGTCTAAACACCAAACACACACCAACTTTAACAATTCATCATTTAACACAACCACCAACAAACACAAAACGATTCTAACAATCCATCCTAATAATCCAACAAACACGAACCAACTTTAAAGAAAATCGTTTAACTAAACATCCAACAAACACCAGCCAGTGAACTCTAACAATCCTTCATTTAACAATGCAACCAGGAAACACAAACCAATTTTAACAATTCTTCACCATCCAACAAACATTAATCAAGATTAACAATCCATCATTAAACGCAAGTTCCAACAAACACCAACCAACTTTAACAATACATAATTCAACTTAAAATCCAATAAACACCAACTTACATTTAAGACAACACCCAACAAACACCAGCCACTGTAGCTATTCATTATTTAATATTGAAAAAACACTAACCAACTCCAAGATCCCATCTTTTAAGAACCAACAAAGACAAACTAACTTTGAAAATCCATAATTTAACACAAAACCCAACAAACACCAACTAACTTCAACTAATCCATCATTTAACTCAACATTCAACAAACACCACCCAACAATAACAATCCATCATTTAACTCAACATCCAACAAACACCAAAAACTTTAACAATCCATCATTTAACACAACATTCAACAAACACTAACATTAACAATCCATCATTTAACACAAAACCCAACAAACACCAACTAACTTCAACTAATCCATCATTTAACTCAACATTCAACAAACACCACCCAACAATAACAATCCATCATTTAACACAACACCCAACAAACACCAAAAACTTTAACAATCCATCTTTTAACCCAACATCCAACAAACACAAGACCAGCAGACCTCACCTCTTGGCCTCTAGACTGGCCTGGTCCATGGCCACCACCACAGCAATCACGTGCTTGTGTTTGATGAACGTGTCCAACCTAACCACGCCCACATTGGCGGTGCTGCCCTGGGGGGTGGAGGTGGTGAGTATCACCCACTGGAAGTAGCGGCTGTTCTCGTAGATGTCTTTAACCATGTTGATTGTCATCACACCAGATCTAACGTGTGCAGGTATTGGTGTAGAGTTAGGCAATTGCTGACACATTAAGTTTACTGACTAGAAACTACAGCACTAGCATGCTCGCTTTTACTATAGTAACCAGCGTTTATTCCAGACTTTTTTCTCCGGGGGGGGGGGGGGGATTTGATATTTTTAGAAGGGGGGGGGGCGGACACTGGTAAAAGTATATGTTTTCTATATAAATTCTATTTCGTTCGGGCGTGGCGGTAGACTTTCTTCGGGGGGGGGGGGGAGAGCTGCCCCGAAGAGATGCCTGGAAGAAGCTCTGATAGTAACCCAGTCACTATAATCATTAGGTCTCAACCGTCCCGTTCCATCTTCAGTTATTTGGTCACAATGATCCCAATTCATCTCATTTTTTTAGCAGGCAAGTCACAAACATCCCACCCCATCTTCACCAAATCAATAACAACAATCCCATATTTTGCTGTGTACAGCTTTTCGTCCCGCACGGCCGCACACACACACACACACACACACACACACAATTATTTACAGCCACTAGAGTCGTAGATGTTGAAGAAAATAGTTTTAAAAAATACTTCGGTGTAGTAAAAAAACAAACACAAAAAAACCGTCACACGTGGAAAATTTTTCACCACATTTTACATTGTCACCTTCTTGCTAAAAACTGAGTTTACAAATATAACTTAAATTTAAAGTAAATAAAATAAAGTAAACAAAATATATTTTACACGTCTACTTCACATTTGTAACCAAATCAGTTAACTAGAGCTTCACTTACTGATCTATGTTGAATACATTAGCGCCTATCGAGGCAAAAACAGCACTTTGGATGGTCGCAGGATCTTTGCCAAAATCTTGCAGCGTCAGTTTACAGACAAGATCTCCTTGACTTATTGTGCTGGGGAACTCGTGGGAGACGTAGGACGTAGTCTCGAAAGCTGGGGGACAAAAAAGGGAAAATTGTGGGAGATGTAGGACGTAGTCTCGAAAGTTGGGGGACAAAAAAGGGAAAATTGTGGGAGATGTAGGACATATTCTCGAAAGTTTGGGGAGAGTATTGGAGGTTTGTATAAAATGTATTGTTATCCAATAGTCTAATGGACTCTACTCCAGTTCATTTCAGAGTTATCTCTCTTAGATGGGTTGTTGCCCCCAGCTAACAATCCTCATCTAAGAGATAACCCTGAGCCCCTTTAGATATATTTTTTTATATACAAAGGGGGACGGGGGTACGAATTTGTGTGTGGTATCGGTCCACAATTAAAATACAATACCACCGCTTTACATATCGTTCGTCTATATATTGAAAAAAAATAGAATGGGCACAATGACATTTACTGTGGTGGTCAGTAAACAGCGTCAAACTGCTTTACATATAGCATGACAATACACAGATATTAACAGAGGGGCAATAGTATATTTATGGTGGTGGTCATCAAAAATAAATCCAGTCCTAACACAAGACCTACTCGAATTTGAAGCAGTCTCCTTCACATCCGCAACCGTCACTGTGACGGTCCCCGTTGACGACAGTTTTGGGGCCCCACGGTCTGTGGCCACAATGTACACCACCACAGTTGGGGCGACGTCGTGATTCAGGGCCTGCTTCAGTGTTAGATCGCCGGCTGAATCGATGGAGAAATACACGCTGCCGATGGGGGTCAGAGGTGAAATGGATAGATCCACCTCGCTGTTGACCCCCGGGCCGTCCTTATCCGTCACGCCCACCCGGCCGATGACGTGACCACTGGCCAGGTGCTCGACGGTTGTTATTTGTAAAGTAGAACTGTCAAAAGTTGGGGCGTTGTCGTTTTGGTCCATCACTTCAACGACGACGTACTGTGAATGAAAGTAAAAAGGTAATTTGTAATATTTAATATTAAAATTGTTAGTAGATGATCACTGTTTTGTGCTATAATCCAGTGATTTATTCGTATTAAAAATAATTTTAAACGTATTTAAATGTAGCATGCGCTACCGATAACAAGAAAGTCATGCAATTTTTAAATCAACTTATGTGTATGTCCTGACTCCCCAACCCACCTGTTCTACCAAACATACCTGCCCAGTGTATGTCCTACTCCCCAACACACCTGTGCTACCAAACATGCCTGCTCAGTGTATGTCCCTAACTCCCCAACCCAACCCACCTGTACTACCAAACATACCTGCCCAGTGTATGTCCCTAACTCCCCAACCCAACCCACCTGTACTACCAAACATACCTGCCCAGTGTATGTCCCTAACTCCCCAACCCAACCCACCTGTACTACCAAACATACCTGCCCAGTGTATGTCCCTGACTCCCCAACCCAACCCACCTGTACTACCAAACATACCTGCCCAGTGTATGTCCCTAACTCCCCAACCCAACCCACCTGTACTACCAAACATACCTGCCCAGTGTATGTCCCTGACTCCCCAACCCAACCCACCTGTACTACCAAACATACCTGCCCAGTGTATGTCCCTAACTCCCCAACCAACCCACCTGTACTACCAAACATACCTGCCCAGTGTATGTCCCTGACTCCCCAACCCACCTGTGCTACCAAACATACCTGCCCAGTGTATGTCCCTAACTCCCCAACCAACCCACCTGTACTACCAAACATACCTGCCCAGTGTATGTCCCTGACTCCCCAACCCACCTGTGCTACCAAACATACCTGCCCAGTGTATGTCCCTAACTCCCCAACCAACCCACCTGTACTACCAAACATACCTGCCCAGTGTATGTCCCTAACTCCCCAACCAACCCACCTGTACCACCAAACATACCTGTTCAGTGTATGTCCCTAACTCCCCAACCCACCTGTGCTACCAAACATACCTGCCCAGTGTATGTCCTGACTCCCCAACCCACCTGTGCTACCAAACATACCTGCCCAGTGTATTCCCTAACTCCCCAACCCACCTGTACAACCAAACATACCTGTTCAGTGTATGTCCCTAACTCCCCAACCCAACCCACCTTTACTACCAAACGTACTTGCCCAGTGTATGTCCCTAACTCCCCAACCCACCTGTGCCACGAAACATACCTGCCCAGTGTATGTCCTCACTCCCCAACCCACCTGTACTACCAAACATACCTGCCCAGTGTATGTCCTCACTCCCCAACCCACCTGTACTACCAAACATACCTGTTCAGTGTATGTCCTAACTCCCCAACCCACCTGTACTACCAAACATACCTGCCCAGTGTATGTCCTCACTCCCCAACCCACCTGTACTACCAAACATACCTGCCCAGTGTATGTCCTCACTCCCCAACCCACCTGTACAACCAAACATACCTGTTCAGTGTATGTCCCTAACTCCCCAACCCAACCCACCTGTACTACCAAACATACCTGTTCAGTGTATGTCCCTGACTCTCCACTCCACCTGTGCTACCAAACATACCTGCCCAGTGTATGTCCTCACTCCCCAACCCACCTGTACTACCAAACATACCTGTTCAGTGTATGTCCTAACTCCCCAACCCACCTGTACTACCAAACATACCTGCCCAGTGTATGTCCCTAACTCCCCAACCCACCTGTGCTACCAAACATACCTGCCCAGTGTATGTCCCTGACTCCCCAACCCACCTATACTACCAAACATACCTGCCCAGTGTATGTCCTCACTCCCCAACCCACCTGTACAACCAAACATACCTGTTCAGTGTATGTCCCTGACTCTCCACTCCACCTGTGCTACCAAACATACCTGCCCAGTGTATGTCCCTGACTCTCCACTCCACCTGTGCTACCAAACATACCTGTTCAGTGTATGTCCCTGACTCTCCACTCCACCTGTGCTACCAAACATACCTGCCCAGTGTATGTCCCTAACTCCCCAACCCACCTGTTCTACCAAACATACCTGCTCAGTGTATGTCCCTGACTCTCCACTCCACCTGTGCTACCAAACATACCTGCCCAGTGTATGTCCCTGACTCCCCAACCCACCTGTACTACCAAACATACCTGCCCAGTGTATGTCCCTGACTCTCCACTCCACCTGTGCTACCAAACATACCTGTTCAGTGTATGTCCCTAACTCCCCAACCCACCTGTTCTACCAAACATACCTGCCCAGTGTATGTCCCTAACTCCCCAACCCACCTGTACCACCAAACATACCTGCCCAGTGTATGTCCTGACTCCCCACCTGTACTACCAAACATACCTGCCCAGTGTATGTCCTCACTCCCCACCTGTACTACCAAACATACCTGCCCAGTGTATGTCCTCACTCCCCACCTGTACTACCAAACATACCTGCCCAGTGTATGTCCTCACTCCCCACCTGTACTACCAAACATACCTGCCCAGTGTATGTCCTCACTCCCCACCTGTACTACCAAATATACCTGCCCAGTGTATGTCCTCACTCCCCACCTGTACTACCAAACATACCTGCCCAGTGTATGCCCTACTCCCCAACCCACCTGTACTACCACACATACCTGCCCAGTATATGTCCCTGATGTGTCCAAGACCTCCACGACCAACTGGTAGATGTCAAAATCCTCCCTGTCCAATATTTTGTTTGTCTTCAGCAGCCCAGACCTTGTTGTCGCATCTTTTATTATGGAGAAACTTTTCGCGTAGTTGCCGCTACTGTTGGAAACAACAGAAACCAATAAACTCATTCTACTTCTTTTGCAATATTAGGTTTGCTAAGATATATATTGCATGCACAAGATATGAAAGTTAGATGGTTTTCTCAGACTTCGTATTTAATGATGTCTCTTGAAAAAAAGGTTTTATAAACTACAACGTTTTAAATGTCTGCAACTGGAATACTAAAAGACTAAGTTACAATTTACCAGAATATATCAGAAGTGGGTTAATATTATGGAAAAATATTTTAACGGCTTTACGGCTTTTCTACCGACTAATTTAAACAAGTTTGGAAATAAACTCAGTAACAGAATATTAGTAAAAACCATTTTTATAGTACATTCATTCATCATTAAATAGAAATCAAATTCCGACAAATATATATATATATATATATATATATATATATATATATATATATATATATATATATATATATATATAGTTATACGTCATTGATTATAATTTTCTTGTAATCAAATTGAAGCTGCTAAACATAAAACAAAATTTGATAGGCCATAAAAAAGATATGGATAGTCTATGTTCGTTTCTGAGTTAACAAAGGAAAATTCAATTATACGCGTAAGATATATTTATTTTATAAGTAATTTTATAAATTTAATGTGTTCTTTTGTTGCTGTTTTTTTTTAATCAGACGGAGTTAATAGATCTAATACAAAATAGAAGCCTTTAAATTTTACTCACGTGATCTTGTACCCGTTGACCGTCACGGGAGCGTTTGCTAGTATCGTCCCCACGTAGGTCCCAACCGGCAAGTTCTCCTTCACAGAGAAGCTGTAGTCACCAGAGGGCGGGCTGAGCACGGGCGTCAGTGTAATCCCGAGAGTCAGAGTGCCGGTCAAAGCCGGCAATCCCCGGTCGATTCCGTACACAATCAAATTCTGGTACTGATTCGCCTTGTCCAGAGCTGCAGCTGTTTTTACGACACCTGTGGCGACATCGATGCTGAATAACCCGTCGTCGTTTCCGCTTTTGATGACGTATCTAACGACGCCATTTTGTCCGGCGTCCCGGTCGACGGCCGAAGCCGTGAAGACCGGCGTCGATACCCGCGTGTCTCTGTCCACGGCGATATCGACTACGTGGGTATCGAAGTACGGGACGTAATCGTTCTCGTCCAGTACATTCACCGTGACCTGCGCCGTGCCGGATAAACCCCCAGAATCCACTGCGGCTACGGTGAGCGTGTATTTACGGACGGATTCATAATCTAAGTGAAGATTAAGCTGAAGCGCCCCCGTGTTGTCTATGATGAAGGTGTTGTAGACGTTGCCACTGATAATTTTATAACCGCTAATCCCGTTAGCGGCTGAGTCTAAGTCTGTCGCCCATACGCTGAAAAACGTTTCCTTAGTCGATAGCGTTTCCGGAATTGTGACGTCATACGTGGTGACGGTAAACACCGGGGCGTGGTTATTGCTGTCCTTGACCGATATGAGAACCAGACAGCTCGAGCTGAGGCTGTTGACCCCGGCGTTATCCGTTGCTATGACGACCAAGTTGTAGCTCGCGGTTGTGGAGTATTCCAGCGCGTCGTTTAATATGACTCTACCGGAAGTATCAATAATAAAAGTAGAACTCGGAGTTAAGTTGTAGGTCACTGTACCGTATAACCCAAGGTCATCATCTGTGACTAAAACTTGACCAACAGCCGTGCCGACAGCCGCTGTTTCGTCGACAACCCACGAGTAGACGACGCTAGAAAACATAGGGGCGTGGAGATTAACTTGGAGAACTGTTATCGTTAAAGTGAACTCGTCAGAAACCGAGATGTTCTTGATGTTTCTTGCGGTAACCACGAGATTATACACGGACGCTCTAGAGTAGCTCAGTGGTCCAGCCAGTTGTATCCCTCCGCTTAACCCCTCAACGTTAAACGTCGAGTTGGAGTTCCCGCTTTTAACCGAGTAGATCAAGTCCCCGTCTTGGTTTTCTCTCGCGCCCGCGGCCGTGGCGTCTAGATCGTACAGCATGGACCCGGGAGTTCGCGTCTCCTCCACGGAAATCGTATCCGAATTCGGGACGAATTTCGGAGGTTTGACCTCGGGTTCCACCAACACCGTGACGTAAGCGCTGGAGCTCCGCTGCGGGTTTCCGGCATCGGTTGCCATGACAACCAGAGTGTAGGTGTCTTGTACGTTCGCGTCAAGTCTGGTAGATGTCGTTAAAGACGAGCCAGTGATGGTAAAAGCACTTCCGTTGTTTCCTGATACAATAGACAGGGTTAGGTCGGCGTTCGAACCTTCGTCTGGGTCTGTTACGCTGAGAATTTCAACTACTACACCAGGAGGGGTGCCGTGCGGTGTTGTAAATGCCAAATTTCCCGTCCCAAACTGCGGGTCGTTGTCGTTGACGTCAGAGACGGTGATGATCACATGCGTCGTGTTGGACTGTCCGTTTACATTCGTTACCCTGACGTCAAAAATAACCGACGGGTTTGTTTCTCTATCCAGCTCGTAGTTCAAATACACATCGCCGAGCCGCTCGTCTATAGAGAAACTCCCCGCCACGCTCTCGTTAGCTAGCGAATACCTCAAGTCAGTTTCCCCCGCGGGGTCCCCAGCTGTGATATGCAAAACATTGGCCCCCACGGCAGTGTTTTCTGACAGGGTCAAGGTTGTTGTGTACCCTGGGGATATCACGATCGGCCTCGGTTCGTTCTCGTTCACTACCGTAACAAACACAATCGTCGTACTGCTGAGCTGAGGCGTGCCTTGATCTACTGCAAGTAGAGTTAACGAATATCCAGGTGTTTGCTCGAAATTCAACGCTTTTTGTAGAATAAGATTCCCGGAATTCGGATCGTAGATGAAAGTGTTGTCTGTGTTTCCGGAAATGATGGAGTATTTGATGACAGCGTTATCCCCGAAGTCGGAATCCTTTGCTGTGATAGTTTTAACCGTTGTTGGGTATGCAAGACTTTCTGATAGAGAAATAGAATAGAAACTGTTTGAAAATTTCGGAGCGTTGTCGTTGCAGTCTAAGACAGTGATGGCGAGCGTGCTGGTGGTGACCAGACCGGAGGGTGTGGTTGCTGTTAAACCAAGCGTGAAAGACGATGACGTTTCTCTGTCCAGCTCACGGACCAGTCTCAGAGTGCCTAAAGTTTGGTGGAGGTTGAAATACCCTGCGTCATTTCCGGTTTTAATAGCGTAATTAATGAACTCGAATGTTCCGGTGGCCGTAACGTTGTATAAGATTTGTGATAAGCTGGCGTTTTCGTAGATGTTTATTCCTGTCGGTAAACTGGTGAATTTGAGATTTGTTCTGATGCTGATCTTGACAGCAAGTGTTGAGGTTAGTGAAGGATCGCCGCTGTCGGAAATTTCGTAAAGTATCTTATACACCCCGACTGTCTGGTCGTCTAAAAAGTTGAGTTTAATTGTACCGTCTAGAGAATTAACGCTGAATATGTCCGTAGGATCGCCGCCAACTTCTCTATAACTCAAAGTTTTACCGGTCAAATCGGCGTCGGAGCAGGAGAGTTTGACCACAGGACTAGTCAGGCTGAACGGTGCCGTTATAACCACTGGCACCACGGGTTGGCATAAAGGCGGGTTGTCGTTGACATCCACGATATTGACCCTCAGAGTTGTTGTTCCTGTCCGTTTGGTCGTCTTTGACTGGTCAACTGCTAGAATGACCAGATCGTAGTGGTCAGTGACCTCAGCGTTGATTCCAGAAGATGCGCTCAGCATGCCTGTTTCCTGTTTGAGAATGAATGGCACATTTGGGTCTTGTAGGTAATACAGAACTTTCCCGTCGTCGCCGTGGTCGGCGTCGGTGCTTGATACTTGCACAATTTCTGTCCCTGTAACAAAAAGTGTACACTTAATCTTTGGTAAGCTTGTATTTCTTCTACTTAGTCCCGTTCGTGCACAAGACACATGGGGCAGTTGGAGTAGAGTTCATCTGATTCGTTGACCTCGGCAAATGAAGGGATAGTGTGGTCAGCACTATGCACAGCCGCTTTAGTTTCCCTAATCTAAGTTAGGTACCCATCAGAGCTGGGTGAACTCAGGGACGTTCCATTGATTAGAACCCGGATTCGAACTTGTACTATACAGCTGATGTTATGTAGAGACAATCAAACTTACATTTTTTTTTACTTTTTATAAATGGAATTTAATACGCGATGTCATTGCCGTTATTCAAACTCATAACAAAAATCATGTATTAACATATTCTTTCTAAGATTCAAACTGTTCCGAGCAGTGGCGGAACTAGAAAAATAGGGCCACCCCGCAAAAAAATTTTTAGGCCCCCCATATATATATATATAAATATATATATATATATATATATATATATATATATATATATATATATATATATATATATATATATATATATATGTATGTATGTATGTATGTATGTATGTATGTATGTATGTATATATATATATATATATATATATATATATATATATATATATATATATATATATATATATATATATATATATATATATATATATATATATATATACAAACTCAGAATGCGAACATAGGATACTCATTACTGGCCTGTTCGGGTTTTGAAAAAACAATGTTTTTTTTCTAAAAGTTAAAACACATTACTATATCATGTCAAGTGAGTAAGTGCATTAGTGTGTTTTGAGAAAATCATTTTTTTTCATCTGCGCTATAGGTCCTTTAAACATTAAGTCGTTCAAAAGAATATAAAACATGAAAGCTTTGTAGAAGTAATGGTGTCTCGTGTTATAATTATTTTTATGTTTTTTTGTATTTAGATTATTAATTTTAAATACATTTCCTTTTTATACAATGTCATTCTTTAGTTAGTATTTTATAAAAAAAATTATAAGTAAGAGATGTAATTGCTTTCTAATTCGTTTAGTACAAATCTATTAAAAGAAACTTATGAGCACCCCTATTTGACTATTTAAAAAAGGGAAATAAGTCATGGAAGTGGTTTGAACGTTTGCTTATCTTTGATAAGTTTGATTGTAGGAGAAAGAGTGGGGTGGTGTCTATAGAATAAAGGTAATAAAACCGCAGCTACCGTAATCGTTTTACAAAACAACCATTAAGTCAAAAATGCAAGAAAATTAGATTTTTTTTAAACTATAAAAAAAATCTATTATGGTCGGCTGTGGGCCCCTAAATGGCGTGGGCCCCCCCCCCGCATTGCGGGGTCTGGCGGCACTGTAGTTCCGCCCCTGGTTCCGAGCCCCGTTCTTTAAGCTGGTAGAACGCAACAGCATTAGAAATCTAGCAATACTAGGAACTAATGTTAGATTCGTTTTAGTCTTATGTTCCACTTGGCTTTTAGTTCCTAGGTGCATCGCGCCAGATGGTATAGAAGTGAGTTGGGAGGGTGTGGGGTTGGGGGGGGGGGGGGGGTTCTGTCAAATATTCACATACTGCCTCTAGCTTAGGTTTCGAACGCGTGACTTACTGGTTCTTTAGCTGATACACGTCGACCTATTCATATCTTATACTATCAACTCTATCAAACCCTACCTGGATCAATGTTCTCTAGAATATTCTGCGCTGCCAACGCCTTGAGCACGGGGGTAAATTCGTTGACCGGAAGTACTTTTATGTTGACGAAGGTCTGCGAGGTCAAGGACGGCGTGCCCTCGTCGGCCGCCTGCACCAGCACTAGAAAAATGGTGTCCTGCTCGTAATCGACGGAGCCAGTCAGAGTTACGGCCCCGCTGTTGGCATCGATAGCGAAAGTAGAATCTGGAATAGAGAGAATAGACAAATCGGATAAAATTAAACATTCAACTATGCTAAATTAAGAGATTTTGTTTAAAAAACTGGTTATAGTAAGTTAACATGCAATGACATGTGCAAATAATCCTCTATAATTATTATTAGCTTTCAATTGAATTTTTTTCAAACGGCATGGTTTTAAAGTATTTCATAAATAACTTAAGTTACTATTTTACCCATTTATAACATATGGCCTATGAATATAGGGTTTAATAGCTTTTTATTTTGATAAGATCTCAAATGAATTTCTAATAACTTTCTGATGTTGGAAGTCAGACAACTTACTGTCCGTCAGACTATTTACTGTCCGTCATACAACTTACTGTCCGTCAAACTATTTACTATCCGTCATTCAACTTACTGTCCGTCAGACTATTTACTATCCGTCATTCAACTTACTGTCCGTCAGACTATTTATTGTCCGTCATTCAACTTACTGTCCGTCAAACTATTTACTGTCCGTCATTCAACTTACTGCCCGTCAGACTATTTACTGTCCGTCATTCAACTTACTGTCCGTCATACAACTTTCTGTCCGTCATTCAACTTACTGTCCGTCAAACTATTTACTGTCCGTCATTCAACTTACTGTCCGTCAGACTATTTATTATCCGTCATTCAACTTTCTGCCGTCATTCAACTTACTGTCCGTCAAACAACTTACTGTCCGTCAGACTATTTATTATCCGTCATTCAACTTTCTGTCCGTCATTCAACTTACTGTCCGTCAGACTATTTACTGTCCGTCATTCAACTTACTGTCCGTCAGACTATTTACTGTCCGTCATTCAACTTACTGTCCGTCAGACAACTTTCTGTCCGTCATTCAACTTACTGTCCGTCAAACTATTTACTGTCCGTCATTCAACTTACTGTCCGTCAGACTATTTATTATCCGTCATTCAACTTTCTGCCGTCATTCAAGTTACTGTCCGTCAAACAACTTACTGTCCGTCAGACTATTTGCTGTCCATCATTCAACTTACTGTCCGTCAAACTATTTACTGTCCATCATTCAACTTACTGTCCGTCAGATAACTTACTGTCCGGCATTCAACTTACTGTCCGTCAAACAACTTACTGTCCGTCAGACTATTTGCTGTCCATCATTCAACTTACTGTCCGTCAAACTATTTACTGTCCGTCATTCAACTTATTGTCCGTCAGACTATTTATTAACTGTCCGTTATTCAACTTACAGTCCGTCATTCAACTTTCTGTCCGTCATTCAAATTACTGTCCATCATACACCTTACTGTCCGTCATTCAACTTGCTGTCTGTCAGACTATTTATTAATTGTCCGTCATTCAACTTACTGTCCGTCATACAACTTACTGTCCATCATTCAACTTACTGTCCGTCATACAACTTACTGTCCGTCATACAACTTACTGTCCGTCATACAACTTACTGTCCGTCATACAACTTACTGTCCGTCATACAACTTACTGTCCGTCATACAACTTACTGTCCGTCATACAACTTACTGTCCGTCACACAACTTACTGTCCGTCATACAACTTACTGTCCGTCATACAACTTACTGTCCGTCATACAACTTACTGTCCATCATTCAACTTACTGTCCGTCAAACTATTTATTATCCGTCATTCAACTTACTGTCCGTCAAACTATTTACTGTCCGTCATTCAACTTACTGTCCGTCAAACTATTTACTGTCCGTCATTCAACTTACTATCAGGCATGCTGTATTTAAAGATCCCGTTCAGTCCGTACTCGTACTCCACGGCCTTAACATTCATGACAAAGGTTCCAGCCACGGCATTTTCTACAACACTTCCTTCAAACAAGTACTGGGGAGATAAACAATTTAATTTTTTTTTAAGTCCTTCGTGAGATCTGTCATTGTGATGTTTTGTAACAAATAACGGTTGCAACAAATTTAACCACAACGAATAAGTGTTAGGACCCTAGCTAACAAAATGTTTGATATTATTTTTATCAAGAATACGTGTGTTACTAAAAATAAACAGTTTATAACAGTACAAAATGAAATAAAACTTTAAAAAAAAACTTTTGTTGAAAAGAAAGATAACAAGCATTCGCTGTTGTATTATTTCAAACAGGAAATTTTAGCACAGTGATTCCTCTTGTTGACAAATAACCACGTAAACAAGGCGATATACACACTCATCAAATACACGCCTTTCCTCACATTCACACATAGACACTCACACACATACAAACACACACACCCGCACACATGTGTATATATTATAAAAGTTTGCTCAAAATACAGAATAATAACTGTCAGAAGATTATACTATGTATAAATATCACCAGAGGCGTAGCGACCCTTCCGGGCGCCCGGGGACGAACTTTTCGATTTGCACCCCCCCCCCCCCCCCCCTCAACATTTCGATTTGCACCCCCCCCCCCTTCGAACTTTAGATTTGCACCCCCTCAACCTTTCAATTTAATTTTTCCAACCCATTTTGGCGCCCCCTAAGGTCGGCGCCCGGAGACATATGTCCGCCCCCCCCCTCGCTACGCTACTGATGCTTAAATACTAATAAAAACTCTGGGGTGAAATTCGTTCATCTGCGTATTATCCGACATAGAGTTTTACTTTTGTAAATATAACTGTTTTGAACGCCAAACATAGGGACGGCGTGGCTGAATGGTACAGCGTTTACTTACAGTCCCGAAAGTCTTGAGTTCGAATCTTGGTTCGGACTTGTAACTGCAAGTCCAACAAGCCGAGATCTAGTAACATAAACTCCAATTCATCTACACAAATAATGTCGTTGTCTTCAACGTTTTTAATTTTAGTGTTGGAATCGAGTCCCTGAAACACAATGTCATCTGGTTATGCGCCATTTTGGCCGTTGACTCCAATTTCAGTCTGCTTTTCTTTTTTTTTTTGCTTCGATAGCCACTGTCCAACCAAGAACAAAGTACTGATTTTGGAATTGTCTCTCATAGAAGAGTTTGCTGTCCCCAGCTATCGAGCCTCATCTGCCCGAGGGTTCGAACACGAGACTTCGGTTTAGCAACCATGAGCTTTACCGACTCGACCTCGATCTCTAGGACTAAAGAGGAATCTTTCAATGACAGAGAATACTTGTATAGAATACAAAATGTCACCAATACCAAATTTGGCATGAGCTTGAATCATATGACACCTGTCATGACTCACCTTGGTAAACTCAGGGGCCCTGTCATTGATGTCATCCAGACTGATGGTCACCACAGTCTTGGACCGGTCAGCGAACTTGGTGGACGAGTACGCATAAACCTGACACGTCACATTTGGTGCCGTCTCCCAGTCCAGGAGTTCCTTCACAAAAATAGCACCTGCGGGGGGGGGGGGGGGGGGGGAAACGTTAGGTTGACATAGTTAACTGAAAACTGCGGGGGGGGGGGGGGGGGGGGTAGTTAGGTTGACACATTTAACTGTAATATGCGTGGGGGGGGGGGGGGAATCGTTAGGTTGACACATTTAACTGAAACCTCAACCCCATGACATTGTTAGCTTGACACATTTAACTTTACATTTTGAAGTCTATTGATACAATTTTTTTTTTACATTGATAGATTTTCACGACTCCCTTAAGTCTTTAGTGAAAGTAAAAGTCTGGGTAAACACTTTATTGTTGGGTAGATTTGAGATTTGAAAGGAATACTAAATACGTGCTGGAACGCATATCTACATACTGTATAGGAATAGTTAGGGTAGGACTAATATTGTGTTAATTCAACTGAGCTCGATTTAAAGTGCGCAGTCTGTAGTGGATACAACTGCTTAGAAATATAAACGAACGAGTTTTTTTGCGATTTAAAGTAACAAGCAGTGACGTATTTAAGGTGGGGTTGACATTATGTTTTGTGAAAAACAAAAGTAGAAAGGATAAGGTCAATAAAACTAGAACTTCGGAATAAAGGCAACGATTAGTTGAATAAACAAGTTGGTTAAAATATGTAGTCCAGCAAAAAATGTTTAAATTAAAACACTGAATGCAGACCAACAGTTTACTTTTGGTGTGACGGCATTGCTACTTGTACAAGACACACACTACTTAATGAAAAAGTCGACATGTTTGATGAGGATTGATAATTAGGTTTTAGCTAGCTTAAATCATTATAAACCCCGCTATACACTTTTAAACTAGTTTATACTTGCTTTACGTTTAAATCGGTAAAAACACCGCTATATGCTTAAACCCGTCTGAATTCCGCTATACGTTTACTTTAATTTAATTTATTACGATACTGTAATTACTTAACAAAACAAATGTCCCTGGAAACAATGCCATACAAAGTGACAAAAACTGTGACGTTTATCCCTAGATATCCGTTTCTACTGGGATAAGATTGCTATAGACAAGATGATGTATTACTATAACAATTAAATGCCGAATGTTTTGTCGAAGTTATTTACTTTTAAGCTTCCAATCAACATAAATTCACCATTATTGGTTGGTGTTTTATATATCAAAATACATCTGTGTCCGTATAGTTTTGTTAGATTCACATTTTATGAAATGACTAATTCTTATAGGGCCTACTAATAAATATCATGAATGATTTCTATTTTACTTGGAGAAAAATATAAGAGTGATTGCCTTTGGTGTTCTGAATCGTTCTATTCTGAAATCTTTGTATCTTTAAGGTTATTGAACTGACTTGGCCTGATACAACTATCCACTATCAACAATTTAGGACAAAAATATCCCCGAACACTTTACACCTACGCACAAGGGAGTGTACTCTAATCTCTGACCCGCCTTTCCAACCACCAGCACAATTTCCTGTTGACGCTATAGACTTGGTAATCACATCAATAAAATCAAGTTAGATTAGTTCATAGAACTTGTCATCTTTTGTTACGGCCGCTGTTTGAGTACAGCTAAATTTGTTGACTGAACATTCGCTGTATAATGAACGGATTCTAGAGAACGAGGGCCGACTAATACAATCTGACGGCTATTCATTGCTTTAAATTTAAAGTACAACTTTATTTAATTTCAAAACAGGAAACATTTTTAGAACTAATTTAAAATGCTGAGTACACAGTCCCTGTTTTTTTTTTCAAATTAGGGTAGGAAGATGTATATATTGTATTCGTCTATTTTTTACCAGTGAATGAAAGTGCAATCGTTACACTCGTATTTATGTTTAATAGTGAGTGCAATGTGATACGGATATTTATATCCGTAATATGATCAGTCCCGTTACCTCAAATATTACCTGTGCATCGAATACTATTTATCTAACAAAATCTTAGTTATAGTTAATCGATTGCATCCGTAGTTTGAGCGATCTTAAATCAGCTAATATATATTATATATAGTTATATTGATTACACATAACTTGAATAATTTATTTTACCCGTGTTTTGATAGAATACAAATTAACTAATTAGTTTACATAATTTATTGGCCGAAATAGAAACACCATATCACATGTGTATACATTGATTAGAAACTAACAAAATCCTTTCTGTAATTAACTAATTAAAACCAATCATTTATTTCTAGCTTACCTGTATATTGGTCGATCTTAAACCAGTCTTTAGAACAAGGACTCTCAAACCCGAACGTTATTCTGGAAAGTTCCGTGTTGGGGGAGTCAGCGTCAGTGGCCGACAGGTACAAAACGAGTGTACCTACGTCAGCATTTTCTCTGACTCCTGTGGAGGGAAAGACGAGTTTTCAGTGACTCTCGTTTTTATCGAGGAAAAAAACATTAACGGTATATCAAGTAACTGAGTCTTATTACTAGGGTGACACCAGTGGTTACCCTAGACATACTGACCCTGGTCCCATGACACCATGGGTTACCCTAGATCATGTCCCCACGAAACCATGGGTTACCCTAGATCATGTCCCCACGACACCATGGGTTACCCTAGACCCTGGTCCCATGACACCATGGGTTACCCTAGATCCTGGTCCCATGCCACCATGGGTTACCCTAGATCATGTCCCCCATGACACTATGGGTTAGCCTACACATACTGACCCTGGTCCCATGACACCATGGGTTACCCTAGATCATGTCCCCACGACACCATGGGTTACCCTAGATCATGTCCCCACGACACCATGGGTTACCCTAGACCCTGGTCCCATGACACCATGGGTTACCCTAGATCCTGGTCCCATGCCACCATGGGTTACCCTAGACCCTGGTCCCATGACACCATGGGTTACCCTAGATCCTGGTCCCATGCCACCATGGGTTACCCTAGACCCTGGTCCCATGACACCATGGGTTACCCTAGACCCTGGTCCCATGACACCATGGGTTACCCTAGACCCTGGTCCCATGCCACCATGGGTTACCCTAGATCATGTCCCCACGACACCATGGGTTACCCTAGACCCTGGTCCCATGACACCATGGGTTACCCTAGATCCTGGTCCCATGACACCATGGGTTACCCTAGATCCTGGTCTCATGACACCATATGTTACCCTAACTCCTGTCCCCCATGACCCCATTGGTTACATCATCTCCCTTTTCTTGTGACATCATTGTTTATCCCTGCTCTTTGTATCAACAATCCAAATAATATTTTTCTTTTTCTATTTCTTTATACTCCTTTTAAACTACATTTAGCCCCCCCCCCTAACTCTTTACTGTCAATAAATTCTTCAGTTAAACACAAGTTGGAAAAGACCTTGAATATATTAGAACCTAAAAGTAATTCCCCTGTAGTATCAAGTTAGCACGTTGGGCCTACGTGTTTGTACTGATAACCCCTAATAATAGGACACCGATGGTGCACTAAAAAACATTAAGTATTCACTAAATACCCACCTGCTCTCAATATACAAGACGTAAAAGACAGACTTGGACTTAGACCGTAATGGTGAAAGTGCTTTACCTAGACCACCTATCACGTTCAGTATCACGTGACAAGACTTACCTAAGTGTAAATACGGACTTATTAGCTAATGGATTGAACTAAATGACTTTTTACCTTTAATATCGAATCACCAAAATACCTGCTTGCTAGCAATCTATACTATGCATACACACCTAACTTAAATATAAAACACTAATTGAAGTGTACTGCCTTACCCGTTTTAGTATCAAGTCACACGCTGACCTATAACCTAAAGTTAGTGTACTATGTGTCTAATACATTATCAAGCCACCATACAACATACATACTGACAAGACCATATAACCCTAATGAAATGTACTAAGTGTCTATTCAGCAACCATACAACATAAATACTCACTAGACCATACAAACCTATTGGACATGTGCCCACCAAGCCACTATAAACCTACTTGCTGAACAGACCATACAAACCTAATGGACATGATTCTATCTAGCCACTAAAAACCTACATACTGACTACACCATACAAACCTACTTGCATACTAGACCATACAAACCTAAAGGAAATGTCTCTATCAAGCCACCATAAACCTACTTGCTTACCAGACCATACAAACCTATTAGAAATGGGCCCATCAAGCCACTATAAACCTACTTGCAGTAAAGACGCTGGGGGTGAAGACCGGGGGGTAGTCGTCACAATCCGACACCCGGAAGCCGAGCATCACCGTGGTGCTCAGGGACGGCGTGCCCAGGTCTGACACCTCCACCGTGATGTCCAGGTATCTGGCACCAAGGTCAAAGTCCAGCTGTTTGTTCAAGGTCACTTGACCCGTGGTCGTGTTGACCTTTAACGTTGAGTTGAAGTTACCTATTGGCAAAGAAAATAGTCTCGGTCATCGCATGGTATATATACATATATATATATATATATATATATATATATATATATATATATATATATATATATATATATATATATATATATATATATATATATGTATATATATATATATATATATATATATATATATATACATATATATATATATATATATATATATATATATATGTATAAATATATATAGGAGCTACCGAATGGAAACTAGATTTAGTAATCCTATTGCTTAGGGGGCTCCACTGCTGATTCCAAGTTGTACGGGTAACATCCTGTCCATTAGATCCATCAGTTGTGTGGAGAGAGAGGGGTAAGGGGCCAACATCTGGCTCTTCTCAGCTTAAGGCCCAGGGCTTTATGCTTAAATTTCTTAGGTGTCATCATCTATTTTTATATTAGACTATGAATCGATACTTCTACAGATTATTATGTATATATAGCCAAATATATATGTAAAATTGACTGTGTAGTGTATATACACATTGTGTTGATATTGGCAATCTAAATATATCTTCTTTCAATACCATTCGTTATTTGGCTGCAGTTGGCTGTCACAAACGTAAGTGAAGCGAACCTGAGATTATGAAAGGGATTTGTCAGCTGTGTGTGGGGTTTGTTCTCTGTGTTTGGGATTTGTTCGCTGTGTTTGGGGTTTATTTACAACGAGCAAGCCCGACTGAACTCTCTGTATATGTCTTCTAATCTTGTCTTTGCAATTTCATGCTATAATATGTTAATGTATGCACCTCGGGAATGCTCAATATGGACTGTATGCACGCATGGTTTTTGTACGTTTAGAATATTTATTTTTCCCTTGTATCAATTTGCGATGAATTTAATTTGGAAAGTTTTCAGAATTTAAAAAATAACAAGGTGTTTTATATGATATGCCTACATTTCACAGTGGCATAACTTAAGATTTAGTAGTTTCCACAGAGATAAAATATTGTGATAGAAAGGACGAATAAGAAAAGGAATGATGAGCTCAGTTTCTTCTTCTTCTTCGTTCTTAATTTTTAGTGTTGGGAGGGATCGAGCCTTATCTGCCAGAGGGTTCGAACTCGAGACTTTTTCAGTTTAGCAACCATGAGCTTTACCGACTCGACCACGCCGACTCCTAAGTGCTCAGTTTAAAAAATAACATGATTAATAAAAGTTGAGAATATTTAAAGACAAATTTTTAAAAAAAAATCCTCATACAATAGCTACGACGTTGTCTAGTGAAGTGTACCTGCAATGATTTTATAATTGACGACCCCACTTTTGTTGATGGTATCGACGTCAGAGCAGACGATTGTTTCTAGCACCGTGTTGAGGGCAGTGACCTCTTCTACGTCACGGATGATGTTGTAGGAACTGCAGTTCTGGGATAAAATATTCAGTGTTGTAGTATAGGACACATATATTTTAGGGCATATTTTAAGACATGACGTGACAAATATGCTGGCAAAGGGTAAACGATTGAACGAGTATATTGTAAAAATGTTGAAAGCTATGGACAAATGTGCAGAAAAAATGTCAGAAAAGGGACAATTATATTGAACATTTTTAAGAAATGGGACAATTATATTGGACGAAAGTTGTAAGAAATGTAACAACTATGTTTTCAAAATTATGAACAAGCTGAATTAAAGACTGTTTATGAAAATTCTTTTTATTAGGGGCAGAGGGAGGGCACTTGAAACCTTCGGGGGGGGGGGGGGAGGGGCTATATAAATAATTCTTGGTGGGGGGGGCACTAGTTAAAGTATATAAAGTATATACTTTCAATTTAAATTCAGTTTCGTTTCGGGGGGGGGTGGAGGCAGTCAAAGAGATGACTGAAAGAAACACTACATTTACATTAAGACGGAAGCATTGAAATAGCATTATTCATCTGTATAACTCCAAGCCAATTATCGAATAAGTTTTTTTTTTTTAGAGTTGTTACATTACACCTGTTCAATCTCTCATTAACATTGACCAAAAGCTTAAGGTGGCTGGGAATTGTGCTGACTATTTTACCCACTATTAGGAACTTCATTCTTATTTTAGTTTTGAAATTATAAATGTACCGCAGTATTATTATTTCGACTGGTAATAAAGTAAAACTAAGTTTTCCTACAACATTAGAACGCCGAGTTACTATAGCCTACAAAAATACACCCCTAGCTAGTTATACTGAGTAGTATAACAACATACCGGTGCGTTATCGTTATAGTCCTGCACTGTTATGGTCAGGGTCGAGGTGCTGCTCAGGACCTTGACAGGGTCCTCGTCGTAGGCCAACAACAGTAGGACATAGGACTGGGTCCTCTCGTAGTCCAGGCTGTTGATTAGCATGAGATCACCTGTTATATAGTCCACAGCGAACTTGTTCTCAGCGTTCCCACCTGGTGAGATATTGGTAGACTGTCTGTATATATATATATATATATATATATATATATATATATATATATATATATATATATATATATATATATATATATGTTACGGTCAAAGCCCGAAGTCGGCCAATGCTAGGATTGGCCGGCCAATCCGCGCATTGGCCAATATCGCCTCCCATAGGTCGGTCAAAGTCCGAAACTTTGCTTCATTTCGGCCTTTGGCCGGCCAATCCGCAGACTGGCCATTGTGGACCGGCCAAAGTCTGAAATAGCTCTTGATTTCGGCCTTTGGCCGGCCAGTCCCGGCCAGTCCGCGGACTGGCCATGGTGGACCGGCCAAAGTCTTAATTAGAAGATCATGAGCAGATTTTGGTTTTTTTATGCCGGTAGGATCATGAAATTAAGTCTTTATTGATTATTAATTAAAGTAAATGACAGAAACATTCAAATTTTTTATTGTACTATAGTCTCAATCAATCAATATTATCATTTGTTACAACAAGTTGAACTTTTATGGCATTTAGAATTACATAGCAGCTTGTTATTTTTACACTTGCAGCGATTTGTTGTACACTTGGTTGTGCAATTGCAGCGAGTGTAGCCTTGACCCCCCAGTCAATGATTGTGAAGATGCGATGAAGATGCGATGGTTCGTAGTGATTTTTCCTCAGTGCCAACTGACGACAATAAGAGCAGTTTTTCGTGAAGAATTGAAAACTCACTTCTAGCATACAGTTGTTTTAGAACACCATGTTCCGTTCCTAATTTGTAGAAACCGCCCTCGACGCTCATGACAACTGCAATCACGCTTCGGGGATCACCGCGACCTCTGTCAACATCTGGAACACGGATGCCTACATTGTCACCCACTTCACCATCTTTAAATTTTGTATTTGATGTTTTAAGCATCTTAGCACCTTGATTTTGCAAGCCAGTATGAGCTGCTGACCTGTGTTCCATGATGTCTTGTTTGTTGTGACACAATCTGCAGGTAATGTTCCCTCCGTACCCTTCGTCTGCTTCATTGGGTATTCCACAAATAGCATGCACATCGTTGCCACAGGATCCACAAGAATGAGCTGCACTACAATGTTTTTCACAAACTATACAGAATCTATTGGCCACATTATTGTCACGCAACTGATCTGGACGTTCCGCCACGGCAGCAGATGTGTTAGCTGAGGATGTCGTTGCATTTATGGCAACCTCCATTTCTTGTTCAATGTTCTCAAGATCTTCCTCAGTAACTATTTTATTGAGAGCCTCTCTTAGTAGATTTGAAGTGCTAAGTCCCACTTTTGCTTTGCATCCAAACAAGGCTTCGTATAGTGATTGTTGGATTCCTTGATGAAAAGAACGATTTTTCATAAATTAAATGAATTTGAGACTCTCAGCCCAATGAGCTGATTCATTTGTTTGCATCCATGTCATCATCATGTTTTAAACATCTAGGAACGCGGAAAAGTCTTTTGAACGTTCCGTCTTGTTGCACGTGGTCGGCGACGCCGACTGTCTTTGATTTTGTTCTTTGATGATTGTCTCACCTCGTCATCATGGAGGAGGCTGTCACATACAGTTGTAGCCCATATATGGAAACTAACATGAATTAACATTTTTTTCTTTTGACAGCCATTTGCTATGTCTGTCTCTTGGTCTGGCAGCCCTTTTGATCCATGTCACCTTGCATATAGAATGCTATACAAACAAGAGCTAAACAATACGTTACTCACAATGAAACGGCACCCAGAATAATTAAAACGCGATCACAACTTAGTCTAGATACAACATTGGCCAGGACATCCCGGCCAATGCGCGCATTGGCCGGCCAATGTACAAAATACGGTGTCAAGTTTAAGTACTTCGGACTTTGGCCAGTACGTCCCGGCCAGTGCGCGCATTGGCCGGCCAATGTACGAAATACGATCTTAGTTGTAAGTTCTTCGGGCTTTGGCCAAGAGAGCCGGCCAATCCGCGCATTGGCCGGCCAATCCGGGGTTTGGCCGCACTTCGGGCTTTGACCGTAACATATATATATATACTAGGCATACTGCCTAGCTTCGCTTAGGTTTTCAAAAAAGATGAGAAATTGAATGATTAATTAATAGGTGATTGGCTGTTATGTTAAATACTTAGGAGCTAAATTTATACAGTGGGGTATTTTTTGTACCCATAGATTGATGGAATATTCGCAAACTTATTGCTCGCAAGGTTATTTGAACTGAAAGGGCTTTCATAAAAATTATCAATCCAATATTATATTAAATTACTTTTGCAATTAATTTTACAATTTCAATACAATACAAAACTTAATTTATAACAAAATATCCATTTAAAACAATGCTATACTTTATGGTTTTTGTTTTTTCTTAAAAAGAGTATACAAAATATTAAAAAATTATTACATTAAAAAGTTACCTCCCCTGCTTATAGACGCAATAGAGCTCATATAAAGAGAATTTCACTCGCGGTCACTTTTTAGCCCTCGTCGAGGGCTTTGAGTGAAACCGACATGTCTGCCCTACGGCCAAGCCATTTACCTATAAGCATGCCAAAACTTAGCCAGATGTAAAGTGGGCAAGTGCCCTAAAATCCGTTTTGAAATCACCCTCTGTTTTCCCCATAAAATACAAAGATTATATAGGGAAATACGACTGGTCAGTTTTGACCCATTTCCCGATTTTCCCCGGACAGGGGGAGTTTTTTGTGACACCCCAAGGCGTTCTCCTACCACCTCACAAAATATCAAGGGGGGTCGTGGGAGGAAAAATTTGTTCGTAATAGAGCTCATATAAAGAGAATTTCACTCGCGGTCACTTTTTAGCCCTCGTCGAGGGCTTTGAGTGAAACCGACATGTCTGCCCTACGGCCAAGCCATTTACCTATAAGCATGCCAAAACTTAGCCAGATGTAAAGTGGGCAAGTGCCCTAAAATCCGTTTTGAAATCACCCTCTGTTTTTCCCATAAAATACAAAGATTATATAGGGAAATACGACTGGTCAGTTTTGACCCATTTCCCGATTTTCCCCGGACAGGGCGAGTTTTTTGTGACACCCCAAGGCGTTCTCCTACCACCTCACAAAATATCAAGGGGGGTCGTGGGAGGAAAAATTTGTTCGTAATAGAGCTCATATAAAGAGAATTTCACTCGCGGTCACTTTTTAGCCCACGTCGAAGGCTTTGAGTGAAACCGACATGTCTGCCCTACGGCCAAGCCATTTACCTATAAGCATGCCAAAACTTAGCCAGATGTAAAGTGGGCAAGTGCCCTAAAATCCGTTTTGAAATCACCCTCTGTTTTTCCCATAAAATACAAAGATTATATAGGGAAATACGACTGGTCAGTTTTGACCCATTTAACGAAATTTCCTGGACATGGCGAGTTTTTTGTGACACCCCAAGGCGTTTTCCCACCACCTCACAAAATTTCAAGGGGGGTCGTCGGAGGAAATTGTTTTTCGTAATAGAGCTCATATAAAGAGAATTTCACTCGCGGTCACTTTTTAGCCCTCGTCGAGGGCTTTGAGTGAAACCGACAGTTTTCCCTAAAGGTCAAGCCATTTACCTAAGAGCATGCCAAAACTTAGCCAGATGTAAAGAGGGCAAGTGCCCTAAAATCCGTTTTGAAATGACCCTCTGTTTTCCCCATAAAATACAAAGATTATATAGGGAAATACGACTGGTCAGTTTTGACCCATTTAACGATTTTTCCTGGACATGGCGAGTTTTTTGTGACGCCCCAAAGCATTTTCCTACCACCTCACAAAATATCAAGGGGGGTCGTCGAAGGAAAAAAAATTTCGTAATAGAGCTCATATAAAGAGAATTTCACTCGCGGTCACTTTTTAGCCCTCGTCGAGGGCTTTGAGTGAAACCGACAGTTTTCTCTAAAGATCAAGCCATTTACCTAAGAGCATGCAAAAAATTAGCCAGATGTAAAGAGGGCAAGTGCCCTAAAATCCGTTTTGAAATGACCCTCTGTTTTCCCCATAAAATACAAAGATTATATAGGGAAATACGACTGGTCAGTTTTGACCCATTTCCCGATTTTTCCTGGACATGGCGAGTTTTTTGTGACACCCCAAAGCATTTTCCCACCACCTCACAAAATATCAAGGGGGGTCGTCGAAGGAAAAAAATTTTCGTAATAGAGCTCATATAAAGAGAATTTCACTCGCGGTCACTTTTTAGCCCTCGTCGAGGGCTTTGAGTGAAACCGACAGTTTTCTCTAAAGATCAAGCCATTTACCTAAGAGCATGCAAAAAATTAGCCAGATGTAAAGTGGGTAAGGGCCCTAAAATCCGTTTTGAAATCACCCTCTGTTTTTCCCTTAAAATACAAAGATTATATAGGGAAATACGACTGGTCAGTTTTGACCCATTTAACGAATTTTCCTGGACATGGCGAGTTTTTTGTGACACCCCAAGGCGTTCTCCTACCACCTCACAAAATTTCAAGGGGGGGGGGGTCGTCGGAGGAAATTTTTTGTCGTAAAATAGCCCATATAAGGCGCCGGTCAGTCGAGGTCAGTTTTGACCCCTTCTCCGTAGAGTTTTCGGCTAACCGTCACCGGCCCTCGTGTTCTATCGCCCCAAAGCACCATCGTGCCAAATTTGACGCGCCTACGGCGCCGGGAAGTGCCCTATCGGGCACTTGACCACTTTGCTTTATATATATAGATATATGTATATAATGATGATAGAATGGCTTGTCTGTTTTTGCTAAAGATAAATTCTAGAACTTTTTATTTTTCATTTTTTTGCCACCAACACTAACAACTCCACCTACATATACTTTGATGCATTTGTTTAATACCCGGACCAAAAAAGACACAGATTGATCTGTTAAGTCATGTTTTAAATTACTTAATCCCGATGGTTTTGCTTAAGAAATCAAGTTTGTTACTTTTCTGCTTTTAAAAGTGCATTTAAAAACTTTTTTAGTGGTTTCTTTTTGTGTATTTGTTTTATGAAACATGAACCTATTGATAATTTCGTCAGACAAACTCAGTGATTTTTTTTTTCTGACTAAAAATCACTGATTACTTTGGGAAACACGCTCGGTGATTATCTCACTGAATATCTTACTGATTATTATCAGACATACTCACCGATAATTTTGACATATGGGATGTCATGTCCAGAGCCGGGCAGGTCAAGGTCATCCAGGGTGCATGAGGTCAGCACGGTGCCCAGCTTGGTGCTCTCGGAAACGGTCAGTTTGCTGGACGGCAGGACGATGAATGGTGTGTTGTCGTTGATGGACTTGATCACCACAAACACCGTCACCACGGTGGTGCCATCTTTGTCTTTTACCAGAACCCGCATCTTACAGATAAAACTCAGATATTAACGTCTGGTTAGTTGCAGATAAAACTCAGGTATTAACGTCTGGTTAGTTGCAGATAAAACTCAGGTATTAACGTCTGGTTAGTTGCAGATAAAACTCAGGTATTAACGTCTGGTTAGTTGCAGATAAAACTCAGATATTAACGTCTGGTTAGTTGCAGATAAAACTCAGATATTAACGTCTGGTTAATTTGCAGATAAAACTCAGGTATTAACGTCTGGTTAGTTGCAGATAAAACTCAGATATTAACGTCTGGTTAGTTGCAGATAAAACTCAGATATTAACGTCTGGTTAGTTGCAGATAAAACTCAGATATTAACGTCTGGTTAGTTGCAGATAAAACTCAGATATTAACGTCTGGTTAGTTGCAGATAAAACTTAGGTATTAACGTCTGGTTAATTTGCATATAAAACTCAGATATTAACGTCTGGTTAGTTGCAGATAAAACTCAGATATTAACGTCTGGTTAATTTGCAGATAAAACTCAGATATTAACGTCTGGTTAGTTGCAGATAAAACTCAGATATTAACGTCTGGTTAGTTGCAGATAAAACTCAGATATTAACGTCTGGTTAGTTGCAGATAAAACTCAGATATTAACGTCTGGTTAGTTGCAGATAAAACTCAGGTATTAACGTCTGGTTAGTTGCAGATAAAACTCAGATATTAACGTCTGGTTAGTTGCAGATAAAACTCAGATATTAACGTCTGGTTAGTTGCAGATAAAACTCAGATATTAACGTCTGGTTAGTTGCAGATAAAACTCAGATATTAACGTCTGGTTAGTTGCAGATAAAACTCAGAATAAACGTCTGGTTAGTTGCAGATAAAACTCAGATATTAACGTCTGGTTAGTTGCAGATAAAACTCAGAATAAACGTCTGGTTAGTTGCAGATAAAACTCAGATATTAACGTCTGGTTAGTTGCAGATAAAACTCAGATATTAACGTCTGGTTAGTTGCAGATAAAACTCAGAATAAACGTCTGGTTAGTTTAGTCTTTCACAAGAAACAACATCTTATAGATAAAACTCAGATATTAATTTCTGATTAGTTTTACACAATAATTTCTTATCCGTTTTGCTTTAGTATTATACATCTCTCTTTTTATTATTGCTCTATCAAGTAAAAAGAAAAGCATATGAATATTGTTGTGAATGGACTTAGTTTTATTGAATGAGTTTGAGAGTATGCGTGTAGTGGAATGTGTATTAACCCTTCATTTCATGTTGTATCAATAAAAGATGTTGAGGGTTTGAGAGTATGCCTGAAGTGGAATGCGTTTTAATAAAAGATGGTGAATGTGCCGATGCAAGGAAGGATATGACGTGGGAGAGTATGGGTTTTGTTGTCAGGGGAAATAGTTTAGTCAGTCTTAGTCTACGTCTAGTCGCGTTAGAGTGTGAAAGTCTTCGTAGAGTCTGTCGTAGATTTAGTCGTGTGTAATGTATGTAATAAAAGACGGAAATGTATCAATGTCATTCTGTCTTATTTTCTATTGGATCATCGTTGTATTTGTATCTTTCAAGCATCGACCCTGTCCAGATCCTCACTACATAACACATAAATGCTGACTTACTGTGTATGGACTGGCGTAGTTGGAGGTGCCAGACAACTTGTACTCGGCGTCCGCCAGTTTGTTCAACGTGAGCACCCCCGTGACGGAGCTCAGGGCGAACTGCGAGTCGAAGTTGCCGCCGCCGTTGATGTCCCAGCTGTAGGTGATGACGTTGTTGTCGACGTCACTACAGCTCAGGCGCAGCACCGTGTTGCCTATCTTGCCAGGTTCCGTCACGGTGGCCGAGTAGTAGCTCTTAGGGCACTTGGGGCGGTTCTGGCATTCTGTGGACACAATGGGGTTAAAACATAGGCGTCTGCGGAATTTTTTCTATGAGGGGGGTCAGTTTTATATTTGCATATGTATGATTTATGTCCATAAAAATAAACGGCTGGTATATTTGTACGAATTTATACTCCGCATTTTAATAAGGTACATATTTCGATTCAGTATTTTAAATGCTAGGCAATAATGTTCTTTAACCAAGGGAAAAAAAAACTGAAAAAAAAGATGGATGGGGCACGTCCGAAGAATGAATCCAGGAATGACGCTAAACTGGACACCTCAAGGGAAAAGAAAGCAGGGTGGACAAGGGAGAGGCGCACAGCGGGGAAGCAGCTGGCAGAGGTAGGACTGTCATGGGGGACTGCCAAGAACATTACTGGTGACCGACAAAATTGGAAGGTGCTTTCTGTTGCGGCCCCATGCGTCTTGGGCACAAAAGTGAAAAGATGATGAAGTGTACGATTGATGTCAATCTTATATTTTAAATACTAGTTGATTATTTAGCCAAAATCATTTAGGACAGCTTCTGCGTGCTTAACATCAGGTTGGTAGTTTTTGCCATTAATATCGGGCAAAAATAAATCTCTTCCATCTAATGTAAACTCACGGTATGTAAAGGTATTGGGTTGGTACTTGGTTTCAATCAAATCTATATCTACTGTATGGCAAGGTATTGAGGGGGTGGGGGTAGAACAACACGAAGCAGCTTCACAGTAACGTATGTAAAACAATCCACAAACGCAACAGCTGAGATTGTGAGTATTTAACACGAGAGGCACCAAGAATGGAAAAGGACAAGGGGGAGGACAGAAAATGGATCAAAACGACACTTGTGTCTGCCACATAGGTAGAAGATAATGAAAACATTACTGGAAATATATCTTTTATACGTGTTACCGGCAAAGTGAGAAACATGGACATCTGTTTTGCCTGTAATGCGCCTGTAAAAACCCCAACTTTCAATTCCGCTAAGGGTTTATTGTTAGATTTAGGGTCGATTTGTAATAGAAAGTTGGGTAATGTCTTACTCCAGCTGTTTAAACGAGGGTAATATACATGTGGTTAATTGACATTGTAGGGGGGGAGGTTTAATGTCGTGAGTTAATTGATCTCAGAGATAATATATGGGGTTCAATTAACTCGGGGAAAATATATCGGGGGGGGGGGGGGTTAATTACCTCAGGGAAAATCTCGATATTTAAGGAGGTAGGCTACGGTAAAAAACAACTTTTTTAATACTCGTTAGGAAACAATTGTTTCTCTATAGATGTTTTAAGGTACATCTGCATGTGTGTTTCCACTAAAACAAAATTGGTAGAAAAATCTTGGTAACTATGACAACGGCGGCTATCTTGAAAAATTAACCCCTTCGCAGGTTTTCCATCATTAATAAAATATTAAATTTTAAGCCTAATAAATAATGAATTCATAATCTTCGTCCACATTTTAGGGTACTCAGCTAAAAAAATTTAGTGTATACCTTTAAACTAATTTTTTATGAATTTTCAAATTGTGGGTCCGATAAAACCAAAATTCCCCAAAATTAAGTGTTTTGAACGGACACAAATTTTGACAATTCATAATTAAGAGAAATAGGCCTAAAATGAAAGGAGTCTGGGAAACTGCTTTCTTAATCAGTGCATGCCCAAACAGAAAAACTAAATGCCTTTCACGTGTGAAAATACCGCATATATTAATTTGAACATGCCAATTAAATAAAAGGACTCATATACCACAGTCACAATTGTTGAGATCTTACAGCCATCAGTATTTTTCTAAATTAAGAGTTACAAGTTAGTTTGATTAATAGGAACATAAATAAGACAAAAACATAGTTAACTAAGTCTGTGTTATTTTTGTGTCTGTCAAATTTAGGAATTCCTTCACGACTCAATATAATAAAAACAACTTTACAACCAAAGTGCTAAATTTATTTTAAAATTTAAAATAATAACCCACCAACTTTTTAGTCAGCTTATTATATCTATGTTCGTGTATTATATCAAGTCAATATGCTAATTTTGGCGCTTATAATCGCGACAGATTTTAATGACTGTATATATTGATACCAGTCCATAGTCTACGGGTCACTGTAAGTTCGCTTTTGATCTTATTTTAAAGGGGCCGATCGTGTACGTTCTCCGGCTGAAAGAAATTTGTCGTTCGATTGATTCCATTCACAGAAACTAACAGTTTATGTATTCGTACCAGCTGGACTCTCTACCCCATACATAAACGAGTCACAGGTTTGGTCAATATAACCGCGGAAGATTGTGGGACATCGGTTTGTTAAAATAACTTGGCAAAAATTCTCGTATTCCTGCTTTATGTCTGAATATATATACAAACAATTGCTTTATGTTCGAGCTAGGCGTTGGGTAGGTTTTATGGCCCTGTTTTGAGCCAATATCGGTTGTTTGAAATCTGAAATCTGGGTTACAAAACTTTCCACTGATTTTTTATTAAAATACACACTGAGAATGTTTGTGAACTGCTTAAGTTTTGGGAAATGTTTAGGGGAGTGGTGGGAGTAAAAGAGGGCGATTAATTTAAATGTTCTCTCGTCTTCTTAACTTTCAAGATCTAGAACTACATCAAGTAAAACACAAGGAACTGTGTAATTTGGCCTACATGCTTTTCCATTAGTATAGAAAAAATATCAATTTTCAAACTGTTAAATGTGAAAAAAAAAAGATTTTTTTTTGTTTAATTTACGACTTAATACATATAGGCAATATTATATTTTCAAAATTATATTTTAATATTTTTTATTTACAGAATTAATTATAACTAATTAATTTAACCTGTATTTAACATTTGTAATATGTATGACTATCCCTATAGATGGTACAACACAAGTGATAATTTTTTGATGTGTTCAAATGTGGACATAGATGTAAGGATGGAAACAAACCTACACGATGTTGATCATTTTACTTAAGTCGTTTATTCATAACTAAATGATACATTTCCTTTCTTTGGGGCAGAGGCGTAGCGAGGGAGGGGGGGCGGGGGGTGCGTACCGCACCGGGTGACACCATTTAGGGTGGTGACACCAAGGCAAAAAATAGTAAAAATATATAGAAACAAATTGGAGAGGAGGGGGGGGTGCAAATCGAAAATTGAAAGTTTGTCCCCGGGAAGAGTCGCTATGCCTCGGGGGGTGACACCTTTAAGCGCCGCACCGGGTGGCACCAGACCTCGCTACGCCACTGCTTTGGGGTCCTTGTCCAACATAATCCATCGATTAGAAAATGTCCAATCCATCGTTAATTTCTTTTCATGGTTTGTTTATCTGCTGTTCATTGTCCACAGAGGCGAGGCCTAGAGATTGAACTCTGGCCTGCTAACCCGAAAGTCTCGAGTTTGAATCCGGGTCCAAGTCAGTAGAATATCCCTGAGTCTAACCAACTTTGAAGGGTACCAAACTCACGTTAGGGTAAGTAAAGGCGGCTGGGCATTGCTACAAATGCCGAGGTGACAGAATCATGTGAACTCCGTGGATCGTCAGGTACGAAAAGAAAATTGTGTGGTGTTTTCTGTCTTACAGATATATTTTAATACATTTTCTTAGGTATCTTTTGATGTAATTCTGGATTATACTTGTTTCTCTGTTGTTCTCCGCGTTTTAAATCCGTATGAGTATTCATTTGGGAGTGAAAGATTTTATTTTAGTTTTCTAATAAAAATGATGGCCTAAGATTGGAAATGCTGGTCGGGTTATGTTTCTTCTGCTGATGACTTTGTTCCACCCGAAACATTGACTATACTCCCTAAATATATATTTTTCTGGTTCTCTAGTTTACATCACCGTTTTATTTGTGGTTAATTTAAAAAAACAGATGATACAATAGGCATGAAAGGTCTATGTAATCATACTAAATTATTTTTAAAAAATCTTTTTAAAAATATGGCAAGTGATAAAATTATTGTTACATTTAAAAATTGAAAGCTGTTTGGGAACCATCGATCACAATCATTTTCATATTTTTTGTATTGAATATAAGCCGTTGAAAAGCCGTTTAGAATTATTTTATCAATTCAAATATTTTTTTTAAAAGCGACTAATCCAAATTAAAAATAAAAGTGTTTACTAAATTACTACTATATTATTATTTATTATTTGTTTGACTGTTTCTAGCCTTAATGAAACTGGAAATAATTTTTGTCCTTGTTACACAATTGTTATAAAATATTCAATTTTGGTTAAAAAATATGCTTTCTAGCCACAAACATGTTGAACCATTTGGAACCAGTTTTTCAAGTAAAATATTTGGCGCTCTATCTATTAATTAAAAATTACTATTGTCAAAGTCAACCACCCACTGTTCACATCGCTCTTAATTTAGACGACGAAAGTCTATCTAAGCTTTATCTAAGATGTGGTTTTTATAGACTGTTTGTGCCTGCCGTGGTCACAAATGAAACTCAAGTGGTTTTAATTATTACATCTCAAGACAGTTTTTAACTTTATTAACTATCACTAACAAATTTTAATCATATTCTGTTTATAACTAAAAATTGTGTACGTTGACTTTTTATTTTGTTTAATGGTCTACGTTGTTCAGTGGCGTAGGCAGGGGGGTGGGGGTAAGGATGTTACAACACCCCCATGGACCCCTCTTTAAAAAAAATTGTTTATTGTCATAATAACATGGTTACTTATTTAAATCTATTTCTCAATCAGTATAATGTATAATTGAATATGTATGTTTAGAACCATCATCTAAAAACTGACGCTATATTCACTCGGAGTTGGTTATTCCCCCCCCCCCCACCTCACACCACAATTGTGTAGAGCGACATTAATGTCACACCTAGGTATACACTGGGTTGGATAGTTGACCTAAAATGACAGTGGTGAATGAAGTTGAACCTCACCCTCATCCCTCCAAACCCACCACTTAACATCTGTTAAGTACATTTGGGAAAACGAGTAATGAGGTACCAAGTACAATGGCGCCAGAATCATAGCTTTCGAAACGTAAAACTCTGTTAATATTGTTTTTGCAATTACCAGTAAAAAGGTGTGTGAGCAATACAGTGATCTAACCCATACCTTATCATTATGTTATAAAATTATCTTTAAAGAACACACAAAGCAGTAGCGGTCATTGTTTTGGTTGAAGTATGTGTATTTTTTTTTAAAGTGATAAATTGTTTTGTTTTGTCGACCTACATTGTGTGTTTTTTCTTCTTTCTTCAGAGTACTACTTTCAATTTATTTTACATCATAGCGAAACAAATACATACAGCTAGTATATATATATATATATATATATATATATATATATATATATATATATATATATATATATATATATATATATATATATATATATATATATATATATATATATATATATATATATTGATGGGAAAAATTGAACCTCCCCCCCTTCCCCCAGTGAGACGATTCTGGCTAGGCCACTGACGTTGTTGTTCTAATATTTTAAAAAATAATATTAGATACCCATACATATTTTTTAGCCTCACTCCATAGAGCAGTAAGGGGAGAGTGCTATATATTAGCGTTTAACAGGTGTGTGTGTGTGTGTTTGTGTGTGTGTGGATACTTCTGTACCTTCCTAGTTTCATCTGACCCGACTTGAGACATGCTACCATCAATCACTCTAGAATCTCCTACGGATTCGAGTCAGTTACATATCAACCATGTGTGTGATCCAGTTGTTACGTCCGGGTTAAGTTCAACGCAGAAAACGATGCGTGGTCTCAACTCTCCACATTACACAGTAGCCCTCGCCCTAACCGCTACCAACTAACCCCTTGTAATCATTCCCTCCAGAAGTAATACTGCATTCAACCTTGGGATAACAATACTCTAGGGTAAACTCAACTCACACACGCACTCTCCCCTAATTCTAGATTATTCTAACCTATTTCTAATTAACCTAAAACTGACCCGTAACACTGGTGCCCCCCCCCCCCCCCCCCCCGACATACTTATCATCCCAGGAAGCAACTTCGATAATTTCGAGTATACAGCATATGGGTATATTTCCTTCCACCTTTTTACGTTCTCGTATATACGAAGTATAGAGAAAGTCTTGTAATCGTGCAAAAAAAATCGAGATTTTTTACAAATCTCGACGTTTTACACATCATTGATACGGAAAAACATAATTTTGCAATCTTGTCCGTATGTCTGTGTGTCTGTCTGTCTGTCTGTCTGTGTGTGTGTCTGTCCGTATGTAAACACGATTACTTGAGTACCGTTACAGCTAGGTTGATGAAATTTTATATATAAGTATTTTATCAAAATCGTAGATCCGTATCAACTTTTGAGCGATTTCCGATAACCAGAAGTGGTACTTTTCCTACTTTGAGTTTTTCAAAAGCCTATAACTTGAGTACTATTTCAAATAGATAAATGAAATTTCACATGTAAGTAAAAGATCTAATTCTCTACCTTCTGTTAAATTTTGAGTAATTTCCGGTGACCGGAAGTAGTAATTTACGCTACTTCCGATTTCTCAAAAAACTAATGTAAATTTTTAAAGTACTAATAATATTGCGCACTATTATGCACTTTTTTATTTGGCGTTCACTTGGTGTGCAATTCTTTTGTCTACGAGATTTTATTCTATTTTTAAAACTTTAAGTAATTAAAATGGATTAAAAATCATGTCTATAGCCCGATTTCCCATCCCCTGTTATTTTATATAAGAATTTTCGAGAAAGTTTAGGGGAGATCACTCCCGGTTTATTTTTTTTTTACTTTCTAAACTGGTTATATAAATATTTTTTTTAACTGAATGCAAGGATAGCACGATTAGCACGCTGTCAAAAATAACTTTAACTAACGGGAGACACGTTCTCCTCCCCCCCCCCCCCCCCCACCTTCCGCTACTTTCCCAGCAGACCCCTTCTGTCTTCGCCACTGAAGTTGACTAATACAGAAATCCCCCACTGTATTGTGAGAAACGAACATAACACGCAAACGGTTTGAGAACCGTTAGTATAATACGAATATTAAAACAATAACTAAAACGTACCTGAGGTATGAATTAAAACAATCATGAAACAAATCCGTATCCATAGTGAGAATGTCCCTATATCCATCACGTACAGTTCTCCAGCTTCTAGGAAAGAAATTAAAAACGCAAATTAAGACTTAAATAACTCCGGTCGTTATTTTAAAAAAAAAAAAAATTTAAAACTCACAACAGTCTTGTGACTATTGTTTACATCTATTACTTTTGTAAAACTAATTCTCGTAATATATAGTATTTATTTTCTAATATAAACAAAGATGCGGTGAAAAATATTTAAGAAATGAAAGTAATTAACTCTATACAACATTACCTCCTTATACTTCAGTGTGTCACCATCGTGTAGAACAATGTATCTGACTGGACCACAATTTTCAAATATCCACAAAAAGCTTGTAACTTCTGTGTGTCTTTCCTCTGTGTCCGGATTCCAATTGCCAAATCTGTGTATATATGTATATCTGTCTTCTCTGTGTCTCTCCTCTGTGTCTAGATTCCTATCGCCTATTCTCCACCAACATATATGTGATCTTCTGGCAGTCTATCACAGCTGTACTTTACTCCACCATAGAATTCTCAGCCTTTAACCCCTTGTGTCCCATTCCTTAACCCGTCACGTCCCACGTGATCCAGCAATATGTATCTTGACGACACCATTCGTCTACTTCCTGCGCCGCTCCCTCCCCCTTTTCTTTTCACCCACCGCTGCATATATTTACACACATATTTAAACTTAGCCCGCAATTAACTACCTTTCCCCTTTAACATAAAATAACTCCAATACAAATATCCAAAAGAAAAAAAAAACGATAACAAATTTTCTTTCACTTTAAAACGCGAAAACGCGCAACAAAATATCTAGCCGTAAAAAAAAACTAACGGTTACATACCCAGTTTGTGTACCACCCCAAGGGCCGTAATCACAACAGCCTACATAAATAAACTTCGTTCTTTTTTTTTATCACCTGAATCACGAGTCAAAAAACTTCAAAAACAAAACGCGGTGCCTGAAAGAAAGCCGGACGCGTACCCTCAAGAAGACTTGCTTTCACTGACAATGACGTAGGAAAGTGCGGCCTTTCACGGTGAAAAGGGACGGGTAGGGGGGAATTTGCTGGTGACCCGATCACTGAAATATAGCGCGATCAATCGAATATAAAAAGTCAGTTCTGTATCGATGAGATATTTGAATGAGTCGAACCCGTGAATGGACCATTGATACTGTTTAGGGTCTAACCGTTGAGGTATCTGCTCCAATGTTCTGCTTCGGTCTGTTATGGCTAAGGTGGATTTTTATTTTCTTTAGCATAACGCATGACTTCCCAAATGCGCGTAGGATTTAAACTTTTTTTTTTAAAGTTAGATCTTTTGTTTGAGTGTTCGAAGTTTAGTAATAGCTGGTGTGTGGCGTTTGGTGGTTGGTGTGTGGAAGGTGTTAGTGTTCAGGTGTTTAGTTGTGAAGCATTGGTATTTAGTAATAAAACATTGGTGTTTAGTTGTAACATTAGTGCTTAGTTGTGACGTATGGGTGTTTAATTGTAACATATGGGCGCTTCGTTATGAGGTATGGGTGTTTAGTTATAAAGCATGGGCGTTTAGTTGTAATACATTATTACTTAGTTGTGACGTGTTTAATTGTAACATATGGGCGTCTAGTTGTGGCGTACGGATGTAGTTGTTACAGAGGGTGTGTGAGTTGCATTTGGTGTTTAAATGTATTTTAGTAACGTATGCATGTCAGTTGTAAAATATGGGTGTTTACGTATAGCAGTTTTGCTATAATGAGTGAGTGTTTCAAAAAGCTATATCATTGTTTCCTGAATACTTAAAACAATAGCTAGTGTGTATCTAAAATTAGCTGTATCGGTGTTTATGTATGTTTGGTGTATGTGTATCTAAAATTAGCTGAATCGGTGTTAAGTATGCGTATGTGCGTCTAATATTAGCTGTATCGGTGTTTATTGATGTTGGTGCATGAGCATTAAAAATGCACACAATTGATCAGCCCTACTTAATATATAACTTTTAAATCCACATTAAAATTACTGTTATCGTCTTCTAGTGTAAGCTATGAATACATGTATGTTTCCATAACATCCAAAATTTAGCTTACCTTATCAATGTTGATCATGTTATTTATTGTTTACATTTTAAACTATAATCTATTTATAGAACTAAGTCATGACGTAAATACAGACAACAAAAACGATTCTCTTATACAGGGCCTAGAGTTACCTGTAACCAATACTACCAAACATGTGCTTAAGAATGCATGAACCCTACGCTATAAACCTTAATGAAGCGTGCTGATCTTTGGGTTAGGCCGGACGTTAAGATCTACAAGACTTGTAGATGTTATAAATCAGGCATGAGAATCTTTTGAAGTTAAATACGATTTTTAAAAAATGAATCTAAGTCTCTAATGCATGCCCCACTTGAACCAACATAAAGATATATTGAAAGAAAACTTTTTGGTTTGAATTTTAAAGTATGTAACGAATTAATTGATCGTTTATAATATTTCATCTCAATAGGAATTCAAAGATTGTTTTTTTTATATTTATAATTCTATCAAAATACTTTTTTTTTTGTATTTGAATACGTTCTTGAATTTCTACATCGCAGATGTCTTATAATAGTATAAAATGTGCTTATTATATAGGTTGATATGCATTAAAATAAACCATTTTTAAAAGCAGGCCCTACATATCACATGCTTCAAGTATTTTCGAGTTTTAAAAATAAGCTAAATTTAAAAAAAAAGGTTATAACTATTGTTATCACTCTTGTTAAATGGGTCGACATGGTGCGAGTGTAGAGCGCACGACTGCTAACCTGAAAGTCTCGAGTTCGTATCCTGGGTACGAGTCCACAAATCATGCTTGAGTTCACTCAGTTCTAACGGGTTCCTAGCTTAAGTTAGGGAAAGTAAGGACGCCAGTTCATAAGGCTGACCACGTTATCCCTAAATATGCCGAGGTCACAGAGACAGGCGCGCTCTACTTTACCCGCGTCAACAACAGCCAGGTTCGAAACTAAAGAAAATTAATTTTACTATTTCAAAACAATGATTAAAAATATTATTTTTGTCATTAAAAAAAATATCATTTGACTTCTAAAAATGTAAACGCGATCCTAGTCGAACCCAAACTGCTCTAGACTATCCTTAATACAATTAAATACCCATAAAACTTTATCGATAAATACGATACGGTTTAGACGCCAGATCCCAGGTTCGCTTAATGTTCATATTTAACACGTTTTATCAACGACTGTCAGCAATGTAAGAGTAGTTGTAACACAAGAGAGGTTAGGATTAATGATACGGTTGACTCGGTAACTTGGTTTAGCCTCAGTGTGACTCATGCCTAGGGTTAGTTTGGTAAACCTGACAGGGGTTAATGTCAGTGGTACGGGGTAGAGCCAGATTTTATTGAACCGGAGGAGAGAGATTATAAATAACGAGCCGACCCGCGGCGTATCATACGCCGCTATTTAGTTGTTTTATTTTCTACTTTTCAGTAATTCATAATTTGTGAATTCGACAGTACCAATGCTGCCACTGAAAATATTTGCTTTAAAACACTAACCCCCCCTTTCCCCTAACCCCGCCCTACACCCCCCCCCCCTGTGAAAGCAGCCTCCTCTTAGTTACCTCCTGTAAGTTTAAAATCGTTTCAAACTAAATTATCTGCCCCTAATAGCCGTCACTAAACCCAGCTCTACGATTTGTAAACATTTAATTTAGCGTGACCACAACTCACCAGACAATGTGGGGGGTGGGGTGGGGTAGGTAGTGATAGTGATAGAGAGAAAGAGAGGGGACTGTAAGGAGGCGCTTGCAGCTTGTTTTCTAACGGCTCCCAGAAGAGAATTATATATATAGATATCAACGCGGTGGTACGGCTAATCGGTACCGCTGTAAGCTGTAGATTCGCTCCAAACTCTCCAGCATATTGTTGTTTTATTATAAGGTAAAATAAGCCACCTTCTTCGTTGTATATCTGCTCGTAATGCTTGTATTGGTACAATATGTTGTTTTATTTTAGAGGTGGTATTTGCCTGTTGCTTTATTCTAGATGTGGTGTTCACCTGTTGTTTTATTATAGAGGTGGTATTTACCTGTTGTTTTATTATAGAGGTGGTATTTACCTGTTGTTTTATTATAGAGGTGGTATTTACCTGTTGTTTTATTCTAGAGGTGGTATTTACCTGTTGTTTTATTATAGAGGTGGTATTCACCTGTTGTTTTATTATAGAGGTGGTATTTACCTGTTGTTTTATTCTAGAGGTGGTATTTACCTGTTGTTTTATTATAGAGGTGGTATTTACCTGTTGTTTTATTATAGAGGTGGTATTTACCTGTTGTTTTATTATAGAGGTGGTATTCACCTGCTGTATAAGCCCAGGGGTAAAATTTACATTTTGTTTGATTATAAAGAAGTTAATTGCATATTGTTAAAGACTATGGGTGGTATGTACCTATTATTTGGGGCTAGGGTGGTATTTACCTTTTGTTGAGGTTGGGGTGGTACTTACCAATTGTTTTATTATGAAGTTAAAAAACCCACCGTCTTATTCGTATATTTAATCATGCAGTGTTTTATTCTAGAAGTGGTATTTACCTATCGTTTGAGGCTAGGTGATATTTACCTGTTGTTTGACGTTAGGGATTTTATTGATTTTTTTAATGCTAGCCCGGAATTATCCAGTCCGAATGCGGGTTCAAGTCAGTAGAACTTCCCTGAGCCCACCCAGCTCTGATGGGTACCCAACGCACGTTAGGGAAAGTAAAGGCGGTTGGGAATCGTGCTGACCACAATATTCCTTCATTTGACGAGGTCAAGAAACAATTGAAATCTACTTCATCTTCCTATGTATTGTTAGGTCTAAAGAGGAATCCTTACTTTTCTTTATGGGTGGTAATTAGGTAATATTTAAGGCTAGGGGTGGTATTTATCTTTTATTTAAGGACAAGAATTTTAATAATACACTGCTTTTCTATAAATCTCAAGCTCAGTGTGCAGACTGTTGTGGAGTGAAACTATATTATTTAAGATCTTTCAATGTAAGCGCTTAAAAAAACAACTTTGATATTCGTTTACAGGGAGAAAACACAACCAATGATATGACTGAAAATGTCCCAAGGATTACTCTCCCTTTATATTTTGATTTTAAAGCGCTATTCCAACACAGAAAACTAACTTCATCCGAATTAAGCTTTGTTACTTCAACAAATCATATTTAATTTTATATTTTCAAGTGAGAAACTACTATACCAAATGTACATAAGTAAAATATAAATTTAAAAATAAGTAGTTTATTATTTTATTGTTTCCAATTAATCAATAAACAATAATGTTGAAGAGTTACATAATTTTAATTGGAGCTTGGGCTTATAGTAAATTTAGATACATTAGCAAACTGGAACAAGCTAAAAGAAATTAACAGAAAGTTATGCATACAGAATCGTGGAGACAATCTTTTTTTTTTAATTAATCACTAAGGTAATAACGTTTTTCAACCTTATTGTAAACCAGGGGTCTCCAAACTACGGCCCGCGTTTGTTGGAGAAGGCTGAGGAACTTTGCCCAAAAAATTCAAAACAATTTGAAAATGTAGCTTTTCTGACTTAAATTCAAAGGTAGAAGAAATAAAACTGCTTCAAAACGCATTTGAAATAAATGTGTAAGTTGCCCAGATAAACTGCAGCTAGAGGTCATTGAATTGCATGCAAATAAACCTTCTTAGAGACAAGTTCAAAGAAGGGCGGAATTTAAAAAGAGTTTGCCCATGGAAGACTTTCCTAATATTAAAACATATGCACCGAAGTACCTTTCAAATTTTTGAACAAAATACCAGTGTGAACATTTTCAAGAATGAAATACGTGAAGAATAATTTGAGAGCAAATTTGGAGTATGTTGTCGGCCCCCGACGATGTTTCTTTCAGAATTTTTTCTCCGGTCCGGGGGGGGGGGGGTACTTGAAATCTGTATATATTTCTGTATAAATTATATTACTTTGGGGGGGGGGGGGAGGGGACGTTCTTCGGGGGGGGGGGGGGGGAAGAGATGCCTGGAAGAAACTGGCCCCCGAACTGATATTTGATAGTTAATGCGGCCCTCGGGCTCAAAAATTTGGAGACCCCTGTTTTAAACTAATTAAAAAGTCATTGTTTCTATCGAACGTTATTCTCTATGGGGGAGAGAGACTTAAAAGTCACCCCCCCCCCCTTCTCCACACCTGAAGATATACTTGAAAGAAAATGTGCTTAAAGTATATTACTATTTTAGATTCAATACAAGAAAGTTTGATTCAAAACTGAGAAAACTTAAAAAAGTACACGGTCAAAACATTGTATTCAAATCCTAGTTGTTGTTGTTTTTTTAAATCATCGATCAATTTAAATGTAACTTGTATATAAATCATAACTGTGTTCCAATAATAGCCAAATTTTCAGTCATTCATGCAATTTGGTTATTGGTAATTGGTTATTTGGCATTTCTATCCTTGTACTGAAGTTTTTTTTTTTACTTGTTTTACACTAAACTTGACTGACCATCTCTAAATCGCCATCTTTAATTTCGGAATATTCCTCAACTTTTAAAACGATGTCCACTTTACTGGAATTCTCCTTGTCTTTACTCTCAGTTAACTCTTTAGGCTCCAGGTGTAAGATGGGGATTAGAGTGGATGAGATGTAGGTCGCTGTCTTCATTGGCGTGGGGGCTCCGTCTTGATCAGGGTCAGCCTCATGACGCTTCTCTATCGTTTCGTAATCTGATCGGAACAAAAAATCGATATAAATATATATATATATATATATATATATATATATATATATATATATATGTATATGTATATATATATATATATATATATATATATGTGTGTGTGTGTGTGTGTGTGTGTGTATGTATCTATGTATATATATATATATATATATATATATATATATATATATATATATATATATATATATATATATATACATACATATAAAATTCTAATAGTTTTATCAAAGTGCAAGATATATATAGATTTCATCAGATTGAAGAAGCTGAGAAGAATATGAAGTGTATCCCACAAAGCTACTATACCAGGCACTCTAGTCTACTGTAATCACACTAAATTCACCCCACTTATCTACAACACAATGCACGTTGGCCGCAAGGACTCACTGTGGTAGTTGCTGTAGTGGCTCTCAGCGTTGGGTCTGTCGTTACCCTCAGATGGCGTGGAGTAGGTTGTCGACGTCACTGCCGTGGTGACTGTCACTTTCTTCTCCTCCTTTTTGTGTTTTGGTTTAGTCGTGGCTAGTGGTGGAGCTGACCCATTGACAAATGTATAAATGTATATGATTATGGTTACGGAGAGTATGCATAATAATTAAAATAATAGTGCGTTAGATAATCACTTAGGTGGCATGAGTTCGGAAACTTAGAAGTCATTGTTAATTCTTTTGTTTTTAATGTTCCCAACAAGCAAGTGGATAGATTGAAATATGAAAGCACACAAATGACTAAATTATTGCTATTTTACTTTTTAACGTTTGATTTAATAATTTGTTTTTTATTATTTATATGAGGGTCTAGCTAGAAAGAAACCGCCTAACTAATTAGTATGCCTCTGATTCAGATTAAGTGAATCACGGGTTATGTATTGAAAATATGTTTCCCAATGAAATAAAATACCAATGGGCTGTGCTGACGCATACACAAGGGATGTGCTACCGCCACCCTTACTTAGCGCAGCGCGTGTGCTCTCCTTGTATATATATATAAATGTATATATATATATATATATATATATATATATATATATATATATATATATATATATATATAACCGTTTCATTTCAACAATTTATCTTACCTGCAGAGAAATACTTTGGAGTCTTTCTTTCCTTTTTCTTCTTCTTGACTAAGAAAGCATAGTGACGTAACATAATTAGTACATATAATTATATATATATTATATATATATATATATATATATATATATATATATATATATATATATATATATATATACGTATTCGAACGTTTCTAGCCACGGAAAAAATTATACTACGGTGTAAATTTATATTTTAGTAGTAGGGATACCCTCATAAAAAACTGATTTGTCAGTACCCTCATCTCTACGTATTATTATGGTTTTAATTGTTTTGAGAGTGTCTCATTTTTCGTCTACGGTTCCCTTATAACTGATATTTATTGTAACTTGAACTTACTCAGATAATTGATATTTAGTGTAACTTGAACTTACCCAGGGTTTTTGAGTCTTGGTTCCTGCAACACAAAATAGGCCAATAAATGTAACAAACAGGTAACTACAGAGAAAAACTCTACCTTGAAGATAGATTACATCACGTTACTTTTCACACTCGTTCTGTTATAAGTATTGTCGGGAGAGAGTCTGTTTATGTTTTCGTAGGTTATACATGGTTATTTAGAATGTTTTTTCTTAAATAAAAGACTAGTGAAGTTAGTTCGTTAAGTTGTTTACTATTTCATAAATACTTGGTGTTAATAAGTGTTGATCTTTCAAAATTATAATTTTTATTTGTAGTTTAATAGTGATGTGGTGGCGGGTGAGGGTGGGGATGATGTTGGGGGTGGGGATGCGACTTTGCCTACACAACTGCAGTTGAAAGTGTTTCATATTCTTCCTTAACTTTAAATTGTAATTCTCATGCAATCAACTACATAAAAACCAATTTAAAAATTGCTCAGTAAGCACTACATTCGGAATGTTATTAGTATGACGTTTTGTAAGCAAAAAAAAAAAAAAGAAGCCACAACTATCTCCAAAACCACAGGTCACCACCTTTCACCTCTGACCTTTCATACCACTTA